>NC_061845.1:6878337-6890837 GCF_019202785.1 Penaeus chinensis
CGGAGTCAATTTCATCTCTTATGTAGACTTCCGAGAAATAATCATATTCCTCTAATCCTTCGTATTAGGTAGCTGATGTTGGGGAAATGCAGGGAAAGCTCATGAATCCCGAGCGAAGGGACTGAGAACATTTGAATCCGGCGCGGAATTGGAAGTGTCTCAGCGAGCGAGAGTGTGTAGTGGGAGTCCGTGTCGAAGCTCCTGTGGCCCCCTCCGTCGGCGAGATCATAAAGTAACTAAACGTGGAGATTTTTTAACTCGGTACTCGTTTAAAAATAAATATATTGTATTATCAAAAATTCCGTAAAATGTAATTTTTAAAATGATAAGATCGTGCCAAGTGGTATGGGATTTGTACTTTATACATTGGGTTTTTAGAAGAAGACACGCTTTCCTCCGTGATGTCGATTCCGCAATGAGCAAGGGTGCTCTCTCTCTCCCAGCTGATCGACGCAGTTGTGTGAACACCACGAACGGTAACAGGTAAATATCTCGAGTTGAACCTTTTAAATCGGTTATTTCCGAATAGTGTGTCGTCCGTTAGTGTCTTGGAACCTCCTCGGTGGTATTAGCAAGGCGTTTTGGGTGCGAGAGTAGGGTTTTATCCGAGAAAATGAGAGACGCCAATGTTGCACGGACGGGGTAGGGCTCAGCTAGCAGACGACGCACGCAAAGCCGGCTGCCCTTGCTGGACTCGAATTTGCCGTCTTGGGTATTTCCTGGCCTCTTATAATCGGTATTGGGAGACAGGTGGTAGGAGGTTATCGCTTGTTAGGTTCAGTTAACCCTTTATAGTTTGTTTTTAAGTAAGCGACGAATGTTACGTAAGCAGCGTTGTCAGTGTCTGGTCCTGGCTCACGAACACAGGTGGTTGACAGAAAATATAACTGAAACCCTTAACCATTCATAATACATTCAGAGTTAATGTACGGTAAGGTTCGGAAGCCTTTTGATATGCAATTGGCGGCGCCCGTAATTGTGACGTTGCGATAGTGATAGTGTCAAGTGTTTGATTCAGACGTTTTTATTTTATTAATCTGTTAATAGGATAAGCGTGAAAAAAGTGTGGTGTATGATGTCCATAAGTTAATTGAATGGCATGCTAAGACTGGTATATTGCATAATCATTCAGATTTTTAGAACTTCAGAATGAATAAAGTAGGCAAGTGTAGCAATTTGCCCTAAGCTAAGGTATCATGGTATGAATTCTTAATGTCTGCTGACAGCCTTAAAAGGCACAAATAGCTCATTACAACATAACCTTGGTCACTGTTACACAACTGTACATGTTGCAGAATAATAATTCCAGCACTAGGTCTGAGTAGCTTACCATTACCCTGAAGTTGGTAGCACTTCGCGTTTGTAGTAATTGTTACTAACCAACTTGCATAGTCTTTGAAAACAGGATTTCACTTGGTTTTGTACATGTATTATTCAGTCCAATTCCACTTGAAATTTTCATTGATGAAAAGTCATCAGTCTTGCATCTAACCTGACAGGTCTTCCATCTCGGGACGTTTCAAGTGAACATAAGTCTTTTTAAGAACACTTAAAACAGTCCTATTGGCTATAGAAAACTTGCCAGATATTTGTAGTAGTTCAAGTGCTGGCGGTGGACTGTTTTTTGGCATTTTAGGTGGGAGGACCATGGATCACACGTACTACTATGCTAATGCTTGTAGAATGCTCTAGTGATTTGCTGTTAAATAAGGAACAATTTTAGGGTCTACTGTATTCAATGTATGTGATGGTGCTAGTTTTAGCCTTTACTGGAACACTGAAGGTAGAGACCACATTGACTGAGACTTGCCCTCAGGCAGAGACGCATTCTTAGGTTCAAGAATTTCTTAATCCAATTTTGATAGTGTCTGCAGGCATTTGTAAACAAGCATTGCTCATATGTACTTGAAATCTACATTGTAGAGGCTTGGTGGCCCTTGTCAAAGCTGCTGAAATGCAGGGATGGCCAGCATCAGAGCAGTAATTTACCTTGCAAATCTTGCTGTAACAATTAGATAAGTTTACAACAAAATTGCAGAATTGCATTCATCAGACAAGTCCCAACTCTAATGAGCAAACAAATAGACTTGTCATAAACGCACAAATGCCTACAGAGATTGCTGTATAAACCAAAAGCTTTTCAAACTGTGGCTGGCTTTGGACCCCCAACTGATTGTTATATTTCCTTAAATGGTATATATACTTTAAATTTTCTCTTCCTCCAAACCATGTGAAGGACATAAAATTTGGTCTTGGCAAGATATTTGTATACTTACTGTAGGTGCTTTGTGAATGCAGTAATTTTGTTCACCTGCATTGCAGGATATAGAATGAGAATTTATTATTTACTGGTAATTCTTTATTGTACGGTGTACTCGCCAGTCTCTCCAACTCGACATCATCAAATTTCTCTAACAATCTAAGTTGCCTTGACTTTGGGAACTTCCAAGGGGAGGGTTGGGCTGAGAAACATTTTCACCTCATTATGCATGGCAAGATAGAGCTGAAACGCAGGATCATCAAGTGGACTTGGGCTGTGGGCGGGACTTTCTTTGATCTTTTTTTCTTTTATTTGTGGGGTTACGGATTAGTGTCTGTAGATTTTCTTTTACTGACTGCAACTTTTAGTCGTCTACAAGAATATCCTTGTATATTTGCCCTAGCTTAGAGGGTCTATACTGTAAAGATTAACCAATTTTCTCAAAGTATAGTGTGGGTTAACATATACTTTCACCAATTACATTAGTTTTGTATGTGATCTTTGTTTGCATATTGATTGATCTACAAGTGCTTAGTCATCAAGGAGCCATTGTGTAGGCCAATGTGACTTTGCCTGATTTCCCCTTTCCTTTGAGTTTTTGGAAAGACATTTTTCTATTGATGGTAATATTGATATTACTATTGACATTATAATAATCAGTGTCTCTAACAACGATAGTATTGTTAACAGAACTAATAGCCATTAAAATAGAAGATCTTTCCATAAAACAAGAAGGGTAAACTGGTAAAAGAGAGGTAGGAATGGTAATTGACTAATTGGTGACTAAGCATTTGTGGTCATTCATCTGTGTTAGCAAATTAATAAACCAAAATCATAATCGACAGGGAAAGTATTTTTGTCATCCTGGCATCTAATAGGCTGATTTGTAAACCTCGTGTAGTTTTCTTTAATAAGAAACCTGTTCAAGAAACATCCTGGCACATGCAATAGGGCACTGTAATTGTTCATTTAATATCTTCATTTTGATTTATAACTTCTCTTGCTGAAGAAAAAATGCCTTTGAATTTGCATGTGCATTGATTTCTTGTATTGCGCTATATAACCTCTGGAAACTTAATTTTATACAAGGCTTTCTACTTGTATGATTATTAGGAGGCATTTTGTCAAGCATTGCAATTGCTTTTGCTCTTCCTGCTTCAACAGAAAACAGCAGATCTCCATTTATAGTCTGACAAAGCTTGGATTCTTTATTTTTTTTTTATAAATTGCTAAAAAGGTAGATTGATTTTTTTCTAGATATTTTTATTTTCCTTTAAAATGATAATCTGTTTTTCATTTAAAGATTAACCAAAGATTGTGGTAAAACTAGCCTGTATAATTACAATAAACTCCAGCAACCCTGCAAGACCTTTACGCCTATGGTTCTTGTATAAAAGTCAATAACTTCATGCATATTCTGGCAATACAGAACCCAGACATGTTCCTTGTTTGACAAGTAGTCAGGAAGGTCACACTTTAAAGGTTAATCTTTGGTAAATATGTGGCTGAGGATTGTTGGCTTTCGATGGAGTGCATAAGGTGATGAGGTCATGAAAACAGTCCTTGCAGGGTAATTGTCAAGGTTTAGCTCCATAGATTGTACAGGCTAACAGTAACATATTAGTATAGCTTTTAAATCAGGCTTACATAATGTATGGGGCATTTTTAAAGGTAAAATTTGGAGGGTTCATTTGGTCTTATGAATTATAATCATGGTTAACTTGGCATTTGGTATTTTTATATATATATATATATATATATATATATATATATATATATATATATATATATATATAAATGGGCAATAGCAGTGCAGTTTATGGAGTGCTGAAGGCTTACACTGTACATATAATTTTCTAGATTGTGTTAGTAAGAAGACCTGTCTGTCTTTACATTTTAGATGTTATTTTGCTTTATTATAGTTCCCTTTTTGTCCCTTGTCTGTCAAGGTTACAAGAGGAAACTGCAAATGATTAGGCGATTCAAATTATTGAAATTCTTAAGTTATCTTGGCTACCTCTGTAATTGTATAATGAAGGATAATCACTTGTAGAAATACACTTGCTTACTGCTTAGCCTAGGTTTGGAAATGTGTTAGAAATTTTCCTAGTTCATTTCTCAATGATGCAGTTTTATTTGAATTAATGAAAGGCAGAACTGAATGGCAAAAAATCTCTTGCACTTAGTTTTGTGCAGTTATGTTAGTTCTAGTTGCAAGTAAGTGTATCAGGAGGAAAAAATAGAATGACAGTATAAAAGGATTATCTACTTATTACTTGATGCTGAAGCTGTATCCCTGTGTATAAATGGTGGTGTTTTATCATAAAAACAAATTTCAGTAAAATAAATTTAGTGTGTATATATATACATACATACATACACTAATTTTTTTTAAGGTGTAGATCAGGGTGAAACTTTCGTACACCAGAAAATTTTGTGTATATACATAAATCCTTTGTTAATATTGCTGGACAGAATTTTGTTTCACCGTCGCATAGCTAATCAGGCAATCTAATAATACAGCTGTGTTTCAATGGTCTACTCCATTCAAGGGTTGAAATGTGCTTTTCCAGAGGAGTGCTTCTTTTTACCAAAGAGATCAAATTTAGGCAAATATTGAATTAGCCTAAAGTGAGTGACTTACTCAGATGCTTATATAGAAAGTAATGGGGAAAGTTTTCGATTTGTAATGAAGTTAACAAGACTACTTTAAAAGTGCACTAGTATGCAAGTCATAAAGGTCAGTGTGAAGTTTAAAGGTTATTGACCTTAAAGCCTATTAATTCATGAGAAAATCTTTATGAAAATGGATTTAATTGGATTGCATTTAGAAGATATGATTCATATTGATAAAGTTGATAAAGATGTACTTAGTCCATACTTCTGAAATCTATATTGTTTATCTCTGTCAGGACCAGTATACAACAATTATTTTACATAGCCAAGACTTTACTACCCATTTTGAAGTCAATGGTATCTAGAGAATCTATGAGCCATTAAATATTACCTCCAAAGTTTTCAGTAGTTTTGAGAAAGCTATAAAAAAAAAAAAAAAAAAAAAAAAAAGATAAAGATGGCTGAATTTTACTTCACCCATTTAAGTCTGAGCTTGTATACAATCTATGATAGTAACTGCACAGAATGTGATTATTCTAATTAATGTAGATATGCAGATCTATCTAGTTTGGTAGCAAGATATTTTGGTGGGTTAAGCAAGGTTATTATAATGTTTAGCTGTTTCAGTGTAAATGTAACCATGGTAAAGGATCAACATGCTAACTAGTGTCACAGATAGATATTAACACAGTGGTCAATTAAGGAATTGTAGACAATTTGTTCTTGATATATCATAAGTTAGGTTGCTTACCTTTATCCACTGATTTTGTTTCAGTGCTAAACCCAAACAATAAAATGAAATACAGCATGAGTTGCTAATACTTGTAAAACCTGTTTGAGGAGGAGAATTCATTACACAAGTTTTATATAAAGGCAAAATCATAAAATCCTAATAATTATCTTTAGCATAAAGAATGTAACCAATCACTGCAACATGTCTGAATGTTCAAAATTGTTTTAAACCATTGTTATGAAGGCTAGTGCATGATAGGTCAATGATGGGATTTCTTATTATACTGCCATGTTAATTTGGCTGAACTTTTTATTGTTTGAATGTGTTGGAAGTCTAGAGCTGTGTACCTATTTATAATGTAGTAACATGGTGAAAGTTTTTTTTTTTTTTCCGGAGGCTTACAAGAAGTAGAGTAATAAAGTACTACTTATTTCAGATAAGCAATGGCTCCCCCAGTGTATGGTGATCTCGGCAAGTCCGCCAAGGATGTGTTCGGCAAGGGATACCACTTTGGCGTGCTCAAGTTGGAGTGCAAGAGCAAAACCAACACTGGTGTCGAGATCAACGCTGGTGGCACAAATGCCCTGGAGTCGGGCAAGGTCGCTGGAAACCTTGAGACCAAGTACAAGGTGAAGGAGCATGGTGAGTGATGAAGAACTCTCTTGTTGGAAAGCTGTATAGCTGATTTGTGATATTTAAATTCTCTTCTCTATATGACTTGTTTATTGTAGATTTTTTTAAATCCAGTTAACTAGATATTGTTGCCTATAAAATAAATTTATTGGGTTTTGGCTAAGACACTGCAAATTTGCTTATTTATTGAAAAAAGGATTGTAAATATACTGAATACAATTAAAAAAGCATTAAGATTGTCAAAGCTCACTTTTTTGGAATAGAATTGATGTATTATTAAAAATATTGTGCTAGTTACTTTTAACTCCTTCACGATGGGTCACATCTCTAGATGTCATAAACCGCTCAAAATGTGGCACGTCTCTAGATGTCATAAACCGCTCAAAATGTGGCGTGCGGCTGTTTGCCGCAGCGGCGCAACAAAGTGCTACGAGGCGGTGATTTGGCTTGATGTACCAAACTCCCACGCTCAAAATCGGCGCGTTGCCATTGATCGCCAGAGCATAGTTTTTTGTTTTTTTTTGGTTTTCTTCACCCGTCACCAAGGGGTTAATAATATAGGTGAAGGCAGGATTGTAAATGGAAATTCATTTAAGAAATTGATAAATGTTTTACTACTTTTGCAGGCCTGACCTTCACTGAGAAGTGGAACACAGACAACACCCTCAACACTGAGGTTGCCATTGAAGATAAGGTTGCCAAGGGCCTCAAGCTGGTCCTGAACACCACCTTTGCCCCCCAGACTGGCAAGAAGTCTGGAGTGCTCAAGTCCACTTACAAGACTGATGCCCTCTCCGTCAACCTGGACTCCACCCTGGACCTGGGTGGCCCCGTCGTCAATGGTGCTGCAGTTGCCAGCTACAAGAACTGGCTGGTTGGCTACCAGATGTCCTTCGACACAGCCAAGTCGAAGCTCACCAAGAACAACTTCGCTGTTGGCTTCACCAACCCCGACTTCATCCTCCACACATATGCCAACGATGGTGCTGAGTTCGGTGGCTCCCTCTTCCACAAAATCAGCCCTGAGCTGGAGGGCGCTGTGGACCTGTCATGGGCCGCTGGCTCCAACACCACCCGCTTTGCTATTGGCTGCAAGTATGCCCTAGACAAGGATGCTGCTCTTCGAGCCAAGGTGAACAACTCTTCACAGGTCGGCTTGGGCTACCAGCAGAAGGTCCGTGATGGCATCACCCTCACCCTGTCCACACTCATTGATGGAAAGAACTTCAACCAGGGAGGCCATAAGGTTGGCCTGGCCGTGGAACTGGAGGCTTAAAGTGGCGGGGCGGCTGTTGATTCAAGGTCTTTGGGCATCACCACGTGACACCTTGCACTGGAAATGGGAGTCGATGGGACACTGGGCTCTCCGCAGGAACAGACTGTGTGGCCAAAGGTGGAAGGAGCCACCTTGAGTGACGCAGGGAAGTGTCCACAAAACGCCAAGTCATAGATTCCAGTAGTGTAAATGAGCGTTGTATATTACATAATGAGCGTCTGTACATTATCCAAGATTTTTATCCTCAATGGTTGGCAACTGCAGCAAGTTGCAAATTTTGGTTTGCAGCTTAATTTTGTCTTAATAATTCCTCCTTAAAATAAATGAAAACAGAATAAGGAATTTTGATTTCACCAACACCTTATGTGGCAATAATTTTAACATATGTAAATGGATACTGTAGATGTAGGGAAAGGGTACAGATAGGGAACAAAAATGACAACAAGGGAAATGAAAATAACTTGTTGGAAGTTGTCCCTTGATATAGCGAAGACAAAACTCTTTTCATTACGGAAATGTGTGTGTGTGCAGATGAGCTGGCTCTCTGTAGGTTAAGACAACTGGTGTCTTGGCGAAAAATTCAGGGTTTTGGCCATTGGTTGATGAAAATGTCTGTTACTGCTAATTGTTGCCTCCTCGTGCTGTTCATTATTTCTAGTTTCATTAGCAAGAGCAACAAAGATGTTTTTATTTTTGTTGCCTTTTGTTTTTATAAAAGCAGAACTTGAGTAAAATGACTGCAGTAAAACCAAAGCTACGTTTAACTTAATTACGGGTAGGTTGCTAGTTTGGTCCACAGACCGTTGCATTTCACTAGATGAAAACTTCCTTTCAAAGAAGTACAAGGTAGACGGTTTATGCTCATAATGTCTTGTCTATAAAATTATGTATATCATTTTGTTGAATGCTGAACTCCCAAGTATTGTGTACAAAATCATATTCGGAAGTCTTAAGTGTGCAGACCTTGATATGCATGCGTTTAGTACATTTATTAGTCATGAGAATCTCTCTGTAAAAAGACAACCCATTGGAATTGTATAAAGGCATATATCCTAAAGAAGAACTTTTATTAGCCAGAGTAATTAGTCAAGTAATCAGCAAAAGTTAAATGAGGAGAGCGACTATGGTAAAGCAGGCATACAAGTCTTAGTGATAGTCATGTTTTTGCGTTTCAGGTGTAATTAGTATTTAGAAACTATATTGGATTTTGAAAGATTAGCTAGTAAATGTTCTGAAACTTGGGCCACATTGCTATGTTCATCATTGCCGTGGGGGCCCATGTAAGGATCTACTTGCCTTAATCGTTAACTCATTTTTACCCTCTTCTCTTCAAAACTGTTATAATGCTGTATGACCTCTGATGTCTGGCACATTTATTTTTGATCATTGACCATTCTGGAAATCCACAACATCGCCTTGTGAAGCAAAAAACTTTTTACCCGGGGGTTCGCCCCAAGCCCTACCCAATCACTATATTTTGGATACGCTGCAAATGACCTTAGGTGTTGACACGGCAGAAAATAAACAACATATGGTGAGGTTACGTAGACTGCCATTCTAGTCAAGATATGATGTGTTCTTAAGGAGAAAGTTTTCTGTCAAAACCTGTTTACAACTTTGCCTAATTACAGGTACTGACAATAGAAGTATATGTACCAAAAGTGACGAAAAAAATGGTCACGAGAAATAAAGTTACCTTTACCAGAAGTAAATACAATACCCATCGGATTCTGAAAGTTATCTACAAACATAAGACCCCCCCAATCCCTTGCCCGTTGTTGTCGTGGGGGGGCTTAGGAGGCGGAGACTGGGACTCAATGCTGGGGGAACTCCCCAATCTTGGGACTCTGTCCTTTCACCAACCCCTTCTACTATCCACTTCCTAAGGTGTGAGAGCCGGGGTGAAAGGATGAAAGGCTGACTTTGTGCCAGTCCTGAACGGCCTGAGGGAGCCATGGGCACGGTATTCCCCTGCTTTAGTTGTCTAGCCCTTACCCCTCAAGCGACCCTGAGGGGTGGACCGTTTCTCTCCCCAACATACTCCAGGCTTATCATGGCCAACAATGAATAACCATTAACCATACCATTATTAGAGGCAATGAGGCTTGCCTCTTCATCAAATAGCTCCACCAATTCAAACTCGCCCGATTCCCTGACCCCAGGCTCTCCTTTGACCACGGCTCTGAACACTACAACTAATACCCCCTCCTCAATGCTGACTAGTACAGTATCCACCCTAATCAACACCCCGGGAGACATTTCTACTCCAAACATGCTCAACTTCAACAACTATACCCCCACAACCTTCTTCATCAACCACCCCATCCTCCCTTATTACTACCTTACAACCTTATTGTCCACCTCCCCATAACACTACCTCCCTCAACACTACTCCCTTTTCCACATGCCCCCGTCCTTCTACTACCCCCATCTCTACAAAAATTTTAAATAATCTATTTAGCCCAGCCAAATGGGACCGATTTTTCATGATCCCTACCACAACTCACACTTTCTGCTTTGACAACCTGTTTTCATTCCTCAAATGCATATACATCCTTCACTTGATCTAACCCCTATACATTACCTTACCCAACCTTAACCCATTTACTCGTCAATTCCTTTGCCCAACTTTGACAACTAATCACTAACTCAACCACCCTTCACTACCATTTACTATAGTGCTACATGACCTTAGATGTCTAGCACATTTATTTTGCTTTTAACCATTAGCCATTACAAACATAAGTCGCAAATGTTTTCCAACTTTGTCTTTTACACGGAAAGGCAAGTCAAATAGCAAAAAGTATGAAAAAATGGAAATGCATGAAATAGCATGTGTATGGTTATACACCTACTTATGAATTGCTATTACAGACACGTATTCAAACATTTAAAGGAATGTACATTAATTAGAAACATGATCAAAAATATTTTATACGCAGAAGACATCTACTATCTGAATGAAGAGAGAGATTCATAACTTTGTAATTACATACATCATGATCATAAGGACAACCGATGATGTAATTTTGCATGGTCTTTTCTTCTTTACTGTTCCTTTTCTTCATCCCCTTGTTATGTCCAATTGTCCTAATCGTTAAACACAATTTTGCCGCTTTCGCCACAATACTTTATCATAATGCTCCCTACTCCCTTAACTCCTTCCCCTCCAAACAACCTTTACCTTATATTCCACCCCATCAGCTCCTCTCCACGTTATCACTGCTATACTACCCTGTAGTACTGTTCAACTCCTTCCTAACTCTTTTCGTTACTCTACCTTACCATAGCACCACATGACCTTTGATATCTTATAGCACTTCCTTACCTGCGGGCTTTAACCCAAAGCCTCACGCTATACCTATATTTTGAAGACGCCACTGATGACCTTAGATGTTGACGCGGCAGAAAGTTTATAATTAGTAAGTAAAGAAAGAAAGAAAATATAATTTGGTAAGTGCATACTTCAGTATCGGCAAATTCAATATGAAACCTACACTAACAAGAAATTTTATTTAATCTGATAACCAGAGAGTAAGCGCAGACGTGGATGATTAATTTTTTTTTTTAGAATGCAACGAAGGCGGAGGGATGGGCATGTCGAGGGCATGCACAAATAACCAGAATGTGATAAGGGTATGGAGTATGAGTGGTTAGAATGTCGGACTCGAAGACTAGACGAAAATCTGAGTTCAAGAGTTCGAGTCCTCGGCCGGCACGTTCTTCCCCAGGGCAAGGAACTTCACCACCATTACCTACAGGTAACTCGGACAGGGATACGTGAAGCCACAGCTAGCAGGTGGTGGATGTAGATTTCAAGCACTTACTGCTTGCACCACGCAATGCTGACCAAAAAAAAAAAAAAAAAAGTCATGGTCAATGGTCAAGGATCATCTGTCTACTATAGTACACCCGGAATAGCGTAAAGGATCTCGTCACTTGGCGACATTAGCAAAAGAATTGCTGCGTTGCGCGTGGTCACGAGATACGTATAAGGTCATTGGTCACAGCTGTACAATTCTGAACTATCTGTTCTTGACGACGATGATGGAGATATTCTTCAAGTTAGGACGGCGGGGCGGGGGGGGGGGGGGGGGGGCTTCGTGATTAAACAAGTTTATTTCTGGTTTTAATATAAGTGCCTATTTCGACATTAAAACTAAAGTGAAAAGCGGCAATCACTTACGTGGACTTATATAATGCTTGATAGATCAAACATTAGAAGTGACAAACAAACCTGCTATTTAAATATGGAGAAACTGAAGTTGACAATAACATTCAACGGGGGCAGAAATATTTCTAGAATTTTAGTTAGCTGACATTAATGGGTTTCTTAAAAGTAGTTACGAGTGACAGTTTCTCTTCAAGTTTTATGTTTTCAGAATTCTACCCGTTCAGCCCTTTGCCAAAATAGTAAAACAAAAATAATATCTGCTCATAGGACCACAAACTGGTTGGTACATAACATACCCATCTCATTTCCCAACATGTTTCAGATCCTCCCACTCGAAATAACATGTTTCAGATCCTCCCACTCGAAATATCCTGCGTCATCATTGAAAACTGAGATGCGTGATTGAAATACACGCATCGAATTTTCGTGTTTCTAAACAAAATGTTCATGAGACTTCATCGTTTCACGAATCATACGCAGATACAGTGTACTTCACATTGTAAGGCCTCTTCTTAACGCATTAGCTAGGGGACCTGTCTGCCTGTTGACATCCCCCAGCATTATTTTTTTTGTATTTACACTGGAGTACTCGCATTATTATCATAAAATTGTTTATTTTGATATCTGTTTTTATTGAATAGTTCCCAACATCATTTGCACAGTAACAAAAGTGATAAAAGCTATTCGTCAAAATAAGATAGACTTTTTTCCAGAAAATCGTCAAAGAGGTCGTACAATAGTATTCTTAAAGACATTAGGCCACGAATCCATACCAATAGCTGTCTGCAATCAAGTATTACACTACGTG
>NC_061845.1:6910837-6913337 GCF_019202785.1 Penaeus chinensis
ACAATAAATAATGACGATACACAAAAAACCCAAAAACAAAATCTAAACGCCCCTTCCCTCCCTTTCAGGTCCCAGTGGCACAAGGACGCCTCGCACCTCCTACTGAAGCTGAAAACGCCCGGAGACAAGCTGATGGCCATTAGGAGCAAGCTTCTCGATAAGATCATGAGGGAGTCCAAACAGTAAGTGTGGAAGAAAGGCGGAGAGAAAGAGGGGGGGGGGAGGGAGGAAGAGGGAGTGGAGGGAGGTAGAGGGAGAGGAGGGAGGAAGAGGGAGTGGAGGGAGGAAAAGGGAGTGATGGGAGGTAGAGTGAGAGGAGGGAGGTAGAGGGAGAGGAGGGTGTGAAGGGGAAAGGATGGAAGGAAAGAAGGGAGGGAAGGAGGGAATGTGGGAGGAGAGAGAGAGAGAGAGAGAGAGAGAGAGAGAGAGAGAGAGAGAGAGAGAGAGAGAGAGAGAGAGAGAGAGAGAGAGAGAGAGAACCACTATACCACCCCCCCCCCCAAAAAAAAAAAAAAAAAAAAAACTGACCCTCCATTCCAGACTCACCTCCAACAACCAGTCGATCGTATCCATCGCCTTCCTGGCCTTCGGCGTGATTCTCTTCGACGTGCTGGGAGACGCCCTCTTCGGCACCAGCTCGAACATCCTGGCGTCGCTGGGGGGCGGGCTGCAGGGGCGCGAGACGCTCCTCCCCGGCCTCGGGATTTTCGGCGACAACGTCAATAACCTGGCGGAAGTCGTGCTCAATATGATCACCATCTACCTGTACAGGTGAGAGGCTCCTGTTTTTTGTTGTTTTTCTTTTGTTTTCTTTTTGTATGTTTTTTTTTTTTTTTTTGGGGGGGGGGTGTTTTTATCGTTTTTTTTTCTTGTGTCTTATATCGATTTTTTTTATTTTCTTATTAATCGTTTTTTTGTCTTTTTTTCTTTTCTTTTTATCGTTTTTTTTTTCTTTTGTTATATTTTTTTCTTTTGTTTTGTTTTGTTTTTTTATTTTCTTTTGTTTTCTTTTTTATCGTCTTTTTCCTTTTTCTTTTCTTTTTTTTTTTTTTTTTTTCTTTTCGTTTCCTTTTTCATCGTTTTTTCTTTGTCTATTGTTTTCTTTCTTTTTTATTGTCTCAAAAAAAATATCGTATCTTTTCTTTTCGTTTCTTTTTTCGTCGTTTTCTTTTTTTTATCGTTTTTTTCTTTACTTTTCTATTTTATTGTTTCTTTTCTTTTTTATTGTTTTTTCTTTTCCTTTTTGTTCTTTTTCCTTTTTTTTCTTTTCATTTCTTTTCTTTTTATCGTTTCTTTTATTTTCGTTTGTTTTTACGTTTTCTTTTCTTTTTTATCGTTTTTTCTTTACTTTCCTTTTTCTTTTCTTTTTTTATCGTTTTTTTTTTATATAATTTTTCTTTTTTTACTTTTCTTTTTCCATCGTTTTTTTTTTTTTTTTTATCGTTTTTATTATAAGAGGGGCAAGAATGATACAGGTGATAGTAATGATGATGATGATAATGATCACAATTATTATTATTATCAATATAATAAGACGAGTACTAGGAATAATTAGGATAATATTGATAATGAAAATGATGATAGTAATAATGATAATAATGAATATTACTAATAATGAAGATAATAATAATGAGTAATAATAATAATGATAATAATAATAATATTGATAATAACAATGACAATAACAATTAGATTATAATTATATAAATAATGATAATAACAACAACAATGATAATAATAGTAGTAAAACAATAATAATAACAACAACAATAATAATGATAATAATAATAATAATAATAATAATAATAATAATAATAATGATAACAATAACAATGGTGATGCTGATTATGATAAGATTAAGAATAATGAAAATAATAATAATAATAATAATAATAATAATAATAATGATAATAATGATAATAATAATAATAATAATAATAATAATGATAGCAGCAATAATATTATGATAATACTACTACTACTACCACTACGATTACTACTAATAATAACGATATTAGCAATTATAATGATGGTAATAATGATAATTATTATAGTAATAATAATGATAATAAAGATCGTATGACAAATCACCAAACTGGACTGATTCGCGTTCTTCACAAAAATTCGATTTGTTTATCTAGTCATTTATTTTCACATAATTAATTTATTCATTCATTTATTTTTGCTGATATGGGGGTCTTTTCTTATTCTGTTAAAAGTGATATGTAAGGTAAATCGGGCTATAAAATCATACGGTTGTAAACAGAGGGTCAAAAGAAAGAGAGAAGAAAAAGATAAAAAAAAGGCAAAGATATTCATGATTTAACGGTAGTAGTGATAGTAGTAATAGCAGTAGTAGTAATAGTAGTAATAGAAGAAAAAGGAGTTGTAATGGTAAAACATAGTTTGGTTCATGTTATATTTTTTTTTTTCCGATATAGCCCATGAATTCAAAAGAAAACATTGGCACTTAGGCTCAAGCTTCAATACGCGACATGTG
>NC_061845.1:6925837-6933337 GCF_019202785.1 Penaeus chinensis
AGCTTAAATTTTGTTGTCTTAAATACTAAATACAATCATACTCTGAAGGAAAGAATTACTTTTCATAGAGACTAGATTACTTTTTATTTACATGATGTAAATTGGGCTAAGGCTTTAGTCCAAAATATAATAACCAAGAAAGACTTTAATGAATAATCTGTAAAATATACTGATTTCTGATTGTAATTTGATTTACTTGCTTTAATTTACCTTTCAGTAAACCTAGTTTGTGTATAGTGATTTTTCCTACCATGAGTAAACTTGTTACTTCTGATCTTTAAATTATATATATATTTTAGACTAATTAGGCTCATAGATCCAACAAAACAAGCAGTTTGAATAAAGCTGTAATGATATACAGACATTGAGATAATGACAGAGTATGCAGATTCAGTTTTAGTACAATTATTTTATGATTTGAATTTTACAACTGAACTATTATGGGTTTTCAGATAAGATTATTACCTTGGTTATTTTTTATTATGTTATCTCCAAATCCACTGGAAACTTGTAATGGAAGACTTATTATATTAAGTCCAGCCTGATAGTGCCACAGTGTTAAAAGGTTGCTCTGGCCTCTTTACCAAAAACACTTGGCAAGATAGAGCATGGATTGGTTCCATAGTACATGATAAACCACCAGTTAAGTCTGCAAGCTCTGTCTTTTCAGAATATACATAGTGGAGGTATTAGCACTCCAGCAAAGGCCTGGGTGACTGGCAAAATGGCCAATCGTTGACACAGGACTTACAAGAAAACCATTGTATTCTTAAACATTTGACAAAACCTTAGTGATAGATTGAATCCGAAATCTGCATTCCAGCAAGAAAACCCGTTGGAAGGAGAAGGACCAAGCACAAGCGGCACAGAGAGGAGACGCCCTGGAAGGTTGAGAAAGAAGCTGAGTAGTCGCCCTGCTTCCAGATTTGATGAAGTAAGATTTTCTAGAAGATTTCTTGTAGGATGCTAGAGCTTTATACTAAATTTGCGCCAAATTTGATGACACAGCTTTGTCAGAATGTTTGTTTGGATTTTAATTTCACAAGGAGTGTAGTGTGAGTTCTTTTAAAGAGTGCTTTCCAGCATTTTCACATTTGAACATACATGGCTTATCCTTAGATTCGTATGTAATTTTGCACTTGCACACATAAGCCCACAGGTGATTGGGAACCAGAAGCTGTGGATCCTAAGACAAGATGGATAAAAGCAGCAGCACAGGTACCGAATTGTGTTGTCTATTGCCGAGTTTAAAGATTTTTGCTCTCTGCTTTCTGCATATCTTACTCAAGATTATTGTTAAAGTGACTATGCCAATTTTTTCTGGTTGAAAATAGAATGCCATGTGATATCTTCTGAATTCATTTTTATGTTTTTGAATTATGTTTTGAGTTATGTTTTAGTATGTTATCTCCTGCAAAATGTGAAAGAAAGAATATTTTTTCAGGCAAGAATTGCATCACGTGTGGAGAGCCAGGCTTTCTTCACTTCAGGTAAATTTGTAATATTTAATTTGTCCCACTTTATATAGCTTCATTATTTCACTAATTTCAGAGCATGGAAATGGCTGTGGGTTTAAACAGGTACTTTCTTAATACATGTGTTTAATAAAAGCTGAAAAATCAAAGCCATATTTTTATGATAGGAAGGATTTCTTTGTTTGTATCAAAATATGTATCTGTTTTTATCCTACATATGTAGTTAGTTACTGTTTTTTTTTTTGTAACAGGAAAGTCCCCTGAGAAACTAGAGCCCAAACCAGCTGTTCGATCTCCTGCCAAATCTCCTGGAGGAAAGAGTAAGAAAGGAGATGAGGAAGAAGAAGATGAAGAACCAGAAGGTTTGTTGTGTTGATTCCCACTGAGGTTGATAGTGAATGATATTTGCAGTTTTGGTTTTCATATTCATTGGAGTTTGATAATAGCAAGATAGTATAAATGGTTTATAGATTGTAAAGAAATCTGTGAAAAGTAGTCTTTTTCTATTGGTATTGTTAATGATAAGCATAAGCCACATTTTGTTTTGTATCTTACTGTATTGCTGTTGAGTGGCTTGATTTATAAGTTACCATTAAACCATTTGTTCAGGGATGGTATAGTAGACCACTCCTCATGCCAGGATGACATTTTTGTGTCATGTGTGGTCAAGCCAGCCCCAAATTGTGTTCACTAAATAGTAGATCTCTTGTTTGAAATATGTTTTCTTTATGTAATTCCTTTCCTTAAGATCTACTCTGATGTAAAATCTTGAATAAGATCTACTTTGCTGTAAAATCTTACCATTTATTAAGCCTACTATAGTATTTCTAAGGTGGGGTTGATGAATTTTTTGTTTGAGCATTTTTTATTATGATTAACTATCAGAAAGGATAATTTCATCACTTTGCATTGAGAATGAGGATTATCATTGTCTTTAAATGTGATTGAGATTTGAACTTTAATGTCATGCTGTTTACTGTTCATTGTTAATGATATGTTTAAGGTTTATTTTCACATAGAATTAGTATATATATTTGTTAGTAAATTTGCGTATATTCTGTAAAAGTAAGAACTCATATTCCACAGATGAGGAAGATGAGACTCTAGCCTTAGTTGTGCCACAGATGCAGTTAGTTTCACAGTGTGTTCCAGCCAAATATATCCCATACCATGAGAGGTGTGCAAATGATGAAGTGAATTTATTTGTACCATCAGCTTTACCAAGTAAGATTATTTCCTTTGTATCTGTAGCTTTGAGAAACTAGTGTGGGTGATATCTAGAATTCAAAACTTTTTAATATTTGTTAAAAAGAATTGTCATAATATACATTACATTTCTTTTGACAAATCTTCATAACCTTTAGAACACGTTTTTCCTTCACCAGTCTCCAGCGCAGTAGTGCACTGACTGTTTATAATTGGAGATATAGTGACTGATGCTTTTATATTCAAGGCAAGTTGCACAGTAAGATTGAAGAAGGAGCGGAGGTGAGAGACCTTGAAGATGAAGGGCTTTATATAGGGGAGAAACCATACATTACCCAGACAAATATCAACATAATTGAAAACAGAATTCTTCAACAGGGGAAGAGGTGAGGATGAACAAGAAATTTGAAATTCTGTATTTTTGTTTCCATGTGAAATACATTGCCTTGAGATCTTGTAAAGTTGATATGTAATTATTCAATATATATATATATATATATATATATATATATATATATATATATATATATACATTTTTTTTTTTTTTTTTATATAGGTAAGAGACAGTGTTCATGAAATCAAACCATAATTGATATATAAAGTGACTTTCTAATCATTTTTAGGTAGAGGTTCCTGTGTTTCTAAAATAATTATCCCAGATTTGTATTCAGCCCCTAAGAACCTACAAGCCCTCCCAGTTGCAAAAGAAGTCCTGATTTTTTCATTTTTATTTTAGATTTCAAGAGCTCAATTTTATGCACCAGAAAATGTTTATTTCATTGTCATATATCAGATACATAGAGCTTCGACAGAGGGCAAAAATGATAAAGCTTTTGCTGGTATACCTCATGCAGGAATAAAAAATGGATAAATTGCTATAAACATGTTGATAAAACATATATCATATTTTTATAATGGTAAACAATGAAATACGTATTTTGATGTCTTTATAAGTATCTAGATGTATGATATACCAGGAGGTAACTGTCCGTAGAGGAGAAATGTGGGAGAGAATAACACGACTGTTTGGTTCTGTCAGGTAGGGGAGGCCTACAAGGGGAATAGGAGTATGGAAATGATATGGTGGATGAAGTTAGAGGAAACATGCCAGCCAGTACCAGATGTATTAGTGGACATTACATACATCTTATTGGTAACAGAAAAGTGGTGGAAAAGAGCCTACCAGTTTTTGACAGGCCTTGCATGATCATGGCATATAGTGAAGCTTGCACATTATGCAGTAAGCCATGTTAACAGCGAATAGGACTACAGGGGATAATATTTTAAGAAGTTAGTTTGACTGCACACAAATAAAATTTGTTTGTTTATTTCAGGCATTGGTTTTCAGAGACAGGGTACCTTGATAGACAGGATAACCCAATCAATGATCAGTTCTTTCATCATCTGCCATCAGATGGTGATGCACATCCAGAACCTTTGGCAGTATTTGTGAGAGTAAGTAAAATGAAAGAGTTGGTTTATCTTTTAGAGAATGAGAAAATAGAATTAGAAGAAAAGAGATGAAATATGTTTTGTATATATATAGGTTGTATTGCTTGTAGTTTATTTGTATTTATATTTATTTATAACTAGACTGTTTATAAGATAGGTATATTGATTTGCACTGGGAGGATATTATAACTTTACTTAGACTTATAATGCTGTTCTAGTGTTTTGCTCTCTTTCTATAATCAAGTAATACTAGTGTGGGCTAGTATGGCCTTTGTTGCTTGGGCCCCTTAAATTCATGACTACAGCAAGAAAATAATTACAAATACTTTCTCCATTGACTTAATTACTTAATTTGTTGTGCCATTTAAAATACCTCCTAACCATCAGGTAATTTGGACTTACAGGCAATGGTTGGTAATCTGCATTTTCTTTCAGCCAAGGCCAGGTGAATTTCTACACGCTCCCAGTCAAGATGAAGGTGGTGTCTTAGATGTTGAAGTTCATCAGCTGTCCTTTCTTCACCACTCCTTGTTCTCACCTGAGCATGTTCTGGCATCTCAGCTCACACAGGACTATGACACCTATACAGAGAGGATGCGTGTCAACAAGACAAAGATCCTGCAGAATAAACTTGGGGTGGGGCATTGTGTTTCATTTATGCATGTGTGGAGTTATGAGTTTTTGTGGAAAAAGAAAGATAGAGACAACTTCTCCTACAAAGTAATTTTGATATTTGATTTGATGATTTATATCTCTTGTTGTATGAAAACTTGCTATAACTAATCAGCAGTGAATGAACGTTCATACTTATGATGTGTGTAGTTGATTTTGACTAATAAACTATTATTATTTACTTTGGGCATGCATTTCTTTTATTGTAGCTGTCCTAAAATACAGCTTGAAGTGTTTAAGAAAAAAAATATGTTATATAAAATAATTCATGCTTTACTATAAAACATTCCAGTTAAAACTGAATATAGTGTCCTAACACATAGATTTCAGTGATTGAGTAAAAGATATAGTAGAGTATACATTACCTGTATATGTATGAATAATGCATACTTTATTATAGTACATCAAAAGATACTAGCTAAAACTGTATAAAGGAATATCATATGTGCCTAACTGACTAATTTATTTTTGCTGATATAATTCTGATGGATCTCACAAAGGTATTACGGCAAGCACTTGCCAAACTCCATCACATTGCCCCAGGACGGAAGCACCACCGGTCAGTTCATGATGAAATTGACACAGCAAGGCGACTAGAGATCTACCGCCAGGAGATCAAGGAATGCCGTGAGGAGTTCATAGCAGAAGCTGAGAAGGACAGGAATCTGCTGATGAGTATCCTTAAGACTTGGAAGAACATAAAGAATCTTCGAAAGAAAAACAAGTACCAGAGCACAGCCTTGAAGTTGGTGATCAAGAAGGAGGAAGTTGATAAAGAAGAGGAAGAGGAGAAGAGGAAAGTGGAGCTAGAGGAAGAGATGAAGGAAATTTTGGAGGAATATGAAGAAGATTTTGCAAAGAAAATGAAGAAGTATGAAAAGGAGATGGCAGAGTGGAAGGTTGCTCACAAGAAAAGGGTATGTTGTCTGTCCTTTATAGGTAGTAGCAAAGATATAGATTTTAAGATTTGACAGAGGAACTTTCCTGTGAAGTTGATACTAAAATTGGTGATTGGATTGAAGTAGAATATTCAGCTGTTAGATATAATGATGATTTGACTAAATGTAATGTGCAATTTCAGAATAATTTGTCAGCTATCAGCAAATCAAAATCTCATATACTTATAGTTATAATATCTTAACTAAACTTCATGTACATATTTCTTAAGACAAAATATAATGTAAGTAGAGATTGAAGTTGACATTCCCCTAAAGAAAGAAGCCAAGAAACGTCAGCAGCAGCGAAACAAGTCTGAAATATGTGAGGACATTAAAGGCAGTATTCTCCAAGCAGCTCAGGATGAAACTTTGTTATCCACTCCAGAATTACCAAAACCACAGCCTCCTACATCAGTGGAAAAACACAAGGTTAGTATTTGCATTGAGATCAGAAAATATGTTATTTTTACCAATGATATCCTGCTTTATATACAGCATAGATGAATTTCATTGAGGAATAGAGCTAAGTAAGTATTTGTAAATAACCTCAATAGTCTGTAACTACAAACAGAGATTAACTTTTGATCAGATTGAGCTAGAAGTGTTGGAGGTCTTCTCTCGTACCCGAAGGCCACCAGGAGAGCCCATAGTGCACCTGGAGCTAACACAGTCTTCAACAGTAACAGAAGCTAATCTTTGCGCTGATCCGGAAAAGCGAAGGAGGCAAGCTGTTAACAAAACAAGAGTGTGGATTAAAGTAAGTAGATATTGACTTTGATGTGAGAAATGTATATACATGTATAAGATTGCATGTTGCTAATCAGAATTTCCTATCTTTTGTTGGTTAAGATCACATGCCCCATATCCTGTCAGGAATCTATACTGTTTGTTTCTGTTGTGAGAGTGGTAATGTTGACTAATGCCTGATTTACAGTTGTTATTATTACTATTATAGTTGTTGTTATTATTGTTGTTGTTGTTATTGTTATTATTATTGTTATTGTTGTTGTTGTTGTTGTTGTTGTTGTTCATCATTATCATCATCATATTATTATAATTTGTCATAATTATTTGCAATTGGTTTTAGTCATGAAACTTTACATTTTTGCATGCAAGTATAGCAATTTAACAAATGGAAATGTCATATGTTAATCCAGTATCTTTGCAGTAGGTAACAAGTAAAGATTAGATCCTTATATCAGCAACTGCTCTCAGATCCTCATAAACAACAAGCTGGTGACACAGACAGCCTCCTCAACACTGGGCAATGACTTTACGCTTCACATTGGTCAAACTTACCGCATGGCCCTGTCATCATGGCCACGGAGCATTACCTTGGAGGTGGTTGAAGGTGCAAGCTTGAGACAGAGCATCATAGCCTCAGCCTATCTCCCCATCCCAAGCAAGACAAGTCTGCGCAAGGAAGAGTTTGAGATGATCGAGTTCAGTGGGAGTCAGGTGAGATTTTGTGTTTTAGGTTTAGAGTTGCTGTGGTTTATGGTAATTTTTTCATCTTTGTTTTTGTTACTGGTTTGAGGACTGCATTTTTTGTTTTCTTTTTATTTTGCTTAATCTTTTTGTAGTACTGTTTTCAGGTCATGAACCTATATCAGTGTATTGAGAGATAAAAGAATTTGCTCTGGAATTTTCTTAAATGCTTTCTTCTGAGCCATGATATATCAGAAACAAAGAACACAAATATAAAAACATGGTGTGCAGTATATTGTAATGATTGCAAAAAGAAATGCTCCTTTATC
>NC_061845.1:6948337-6960837 GCF_019202785.1 Penaeus chinensis
GGATACATTTCCGTGGATCTGGGCAGAAAAAACTTTATATTTTGATTAAATTTTCAGTTTTTCCTGATAAGTTTGATAAATTGCTTATAGTGGCGATGGTTATGATAATGATTCATGGTGATATTAATGGTGATAAGGGTAAGAGAAATAACATGATAACAGCAATGGTGACCATGGTAATTATATAAGGATGATGATATTAGAGAGATAGTAATGATAAAGATGATAACAATGAAACATTATGATGATGGCGACGCTAATATTGATACTAATAATGATGATGATGATAATAACAATTTCAATGATAACAAACACGATAGCAATAATCATGATAACAATAATGACAATAATGATAATAATAATGATAATAATGATAATAATAATGCTGATAATAATAATGCTGATAATAATAGTACTACTACTACTACTAATAATAATAACAATAATAGTGAAAATAATAAAAATCATATTGAATATAGTAATAATAATACTGCTAATGATAACAAGATTATGAAAATATGAATGATAAAACACTCTACCGTGTAGATACTATGGTAGAAAAAAAACCACAATGTGAACAAGTAATCAATCAATATATCTAGTTTTACCTTGTGTTTTTTTTCAACAATTATGAAAATAATAACAGTAATAATAATGATAATGATAATGATGATACTACTACTACTACTACTAGTAATAATAATAACAACAACAATAATAATAATGATAATAATGATAAAAACATAATAATAATAATAGTAATAATAATAATAAATATGATACTGATGATGATGATGTTAATAATGATAATAATAATAATACTAGTAATAATAATAATAGTAGTAGTAATAATAATAATAACAATAATAATAATAATAACAATGATGATAAGGATAATAATAGTGATAATAATAATAATCAGAGTGATGATAATGATATTATAATAACGATCATAACTCAAATATATAAATACCGATACTACTACTAGTAATGATTATGATATTAATAATGACTACAATAATGACAAGAATGACGAATGATACGGATAATAACAATGACAGTAACAGTAAAAACAATAAAATAATAATAAAAGCAACAACAAAAATAGCTACAATAATAATAATAGTAATGATAATAATAATAATAATTATAATAATAATAATAGTAATAATGATAATAATAATAATAATAATAAATAACAATAATAACGATAACGATAATGATAATGCAATAATAATTCTAATAATAATGATGATAATAATAATAATAATAGTAACAACAACAACAAAACAACAATAATAACAACAATAATGGTAATAATGATAATAATAATAATAATGATAATAATAATGATAATAATGATAATAATAATAATAATAATAATAATAATAATAATAATAATAATATAATATTGTTAATAATCATGTCAACAAAATGAAAATGATAAAAATGATGCTATTTCTAGTAATAAAACAATGATAATGATAACAATAACAACATTAGTAAAGATATCAAGAACAACAACAATAATAGCTATAGTAACAATAATAATAATAGTAATAATGATAATGACAATAATGGTATAATGTGCAGAATAATAGCGATGATGATAATGAGTAATAATAATACAAATGATAACAACGAAAATGAGTCATAATGATAATAAATACGATGATGATAATGATAATAACAATCACAATGATAATAGTAAAAGTAGTACTGATAACAGTAATAAAAAAATGATATGAACAGTGATAAAATAATTATAGTAATAGTATTAAATGATAATAATATCAATACTAATACTAATAATGAGAATACTAATGATAATCATAACAATAAAACATCAACAATAATTATACTTTATATATATTTTTTTCTAAGTGCCATTTATGTTATATATAAAGAGGCATTTCTTTTAATATATTAATTGACTTGAAATTTGTATATCTTGGTATTTTTATTATGAAGGCATATCAGTATAGCAAAATATATTTTTAGAACTAATAGAGTAAATTATAATAATAATTTATAAGTAGTTGATATATTAAAATTTGCTGGAGAACGAAACGCTACGATTCCGCCAGCTCAATGTCTGTTTTTATTGATTTATTCTATTTTTTCACTCTTTTGGCATGGATGCAATAAAATTAGTCAAAGGAGTCAATTTCGATCATGTCAAAGAATGAATTGGGAAAGGAACAATAGAGCAAGGTAAAGTGTAGGTAAGGAAAATCGTGAATGAAGTGAAGGATTGATCACTTGTTTCTACAAGGTAATATCGGAAAATACCTTTCGTTTGATTACATTCCTGTATTTTTAAAAATATTTATTATTGATCACATTAAACTCATTGTAATATGCCACCTGCTTATTATTATTAGATTATAGAATAAAATATGTTTGTTTTTATGACCGTTGTATCTTCGACGTACTCAGCAGAGGAATATATTCAGTCCGCCCCATGAGCGTTAAGACCGTGAAGCCATGCTACTCACATACCAAAGGATGGGCAAATTTCTTACATTATTTGCTAATTAAAAGAAAGTATTCTCCCACAGTAAACTTTCATCTTATATATATCTCATTCGGTTTTTTATATCTGCATTGATCTCTCTGTCTACTTATCTACTACTCTCCTCGCATTATTTGCCTAATGTTTTGTAAAATATTGATCGCGCTACCTCTGCAGCAGGCAAAGGGATTTCAGCCAACTTGTTTACCACGTTTACCGTGCTCCATGTAATAAACACGCCTTTCTTAAAAACGGATATTCTTAACACCATTAATTGCATTTGATCTAATTATATTCATTTATTCATTTTCATTGTTTATGATATTCCATGAAGGTAAATAAGCTCTTCAGTTATCTTATTTTTTTTAGGTTACACGCGAACACGAGGTCATACTAAATCTACTTCTACGTCTCCTACTACTACTACTACCACTGCTGCTGCTGCTCCTTGCACAGCTATTACTACTACTATTACCACTACTACTACCATTGATATTAATACTAGTACTGCAACTACCTCTGCTCTACTACCACAGTGACAAAAATAACAATGCTGCTGCATCTGATATAATAATAATAATGTTAGTAATAATAATGATAATAATGATAATGATGATAATAATAATGATAATAATAATGATACTACTGCTACTACTAGTAATATTACCATTATCATTACTGATACTGTTATCATTATTTTCAATGACTCTCCTTACAAGTCCTCTAACTGCTCATAATGACCTGGCCTCTTACTGTATGCTCTTAAGAAATGTGTTTGGGATGAGTGAATTTGACGTCTAGAATATCTAAAGTCTTCATCACCATCTTTATCACTATTATCTTCAGTGAGATTGTCATTACTATTATTAATGATATCATCATACTTACTATCATTATGATCAAAACCATCATTGCTGTCTTTATTAATATAATGATGATGATAACAGCAATCACGTATGATAATTATAATGATAATTCATAAGTTATCTTATTATTAATCTTATTATATTCCTGCTATCAACAGTATATATAATTACTGATATTACATTTATTATAATCAGTAGGCATTTTCTTATTTACGTATCTTTTATCAGTAATTATAATTTCATCAGTCTTTTCGTTATCACCGGCATAACTTTCATTACCATCTAAGGTGTCAGTTGCGAGGTTTTCAGAAAATCTGTTAATAACAGTGTTGTAAAATCTAGTCTACTCCAGACGTCACTGAGCGGAAGTGACGTCAGAGATGGCTCCTTGCTGATTGGATGATGCAGGCCAGTTGCATGTAATGCTAAATTATTACCTATTTTTTAAATCATATCTGTCTATCGATATTTTTTCTACATATTACCAAGAATATTACTGTACAAGAACT
This sequence comes from Penaeus chinensis, assembly GCF_019202785.1. Classification (NCBI taxonomy): domain Eukaryota; kingdom Metazoa; phylum Arthropoda; class Malacostraca; order Decapoda; family Penaeidae; genus Penaeus; species Penaeus chinensis. Next base: position 6,952,228 of record NC_061845.1, read on the forward strand.
ATATCAAATTACCTCCGAATCTGTACCCTGCAGTCCCTGCGAGGAACGCCAATATTTAGGTTGTCCGATGAGATTCTGACTCTCATCTACTTTAAATACGCCGAGATTCAAGTCAATCTTAGTTCTCGAAACGCACCCGAAGAGAAGTCGAAGCAAAGGCGAAAAGGGAAAGAGGACGAAACATCGCTGCTGTGCTGTCAAAAACCTGCTGCCACGTGTACCAGGAGAATGGATATTCTGAGAAGAGGAATAGTGTTCGTGGCCATCCTTAGCATGCTGGAGGGATCCGCCTTGAACATATTCTTGAACGACTTCGTGTCTGCGGGACAAGCGCCACCCAGGCCATCAGCGACACCCATTGATTTGCCATCAGCGATACCCAGGCCATCAGCGACACCCATTTTTTTGCCAACATTTAGCGTCTCTCCTGAAATTTGAAGCACTTTCGAATCCTCTCTGTGAACGTGTGGCTTGTGCATCACTACTTAAGACAAAGTTGATGCTGATCTGCTGCAGTATTTCAATAGAACTTGGTGCCCGTTCCCGTTGCTCCTCGGTGTCTCCCTGTCCGAAGGCCACTGTGTTGCTGATTACTAACCACGGCACTGATGTCCTTCCAAATGCTGTGTTACAAGCGGATGTCTTCACATCTTGGACTGCTGCAACATATGCACTGCGCTTCTACCTGTCCAGCCACCTGACACCACGCCATGACGCCCTTCGTGTTCTTAGCTCGATGTGTTCTGCTTTGCTTGTTTTGTTTTCAAACTTCACTTGTTACTTCATAAGGTAATATTTGACCTATTTATCATATGGGCTACTATCCTTTTCCATTGTCCCAAAGTCAGAATTTCCATTTTAGGGGTTGAACCTGTCAGCAATATAGGGGTTTGATTTAAGGCGAAGAGAGTCTTCTCTCTACTACAAATACGTTTTGACAGTATACTGTGTAATCTTAAATGAGTGTATGACCTTTGTATTAAATCATATACGCAATGTCTATATCCACGTGATTCCATTAAAACAACAGTGTTTATGGGTTCCTTGGTGCTAATTTATGGACATTCATCAATGCCCAGTGGATTCCTCAGCTTTTTATGGAAGTGAACTGATGAACCTTCAGACAAGCTTTGTAAATGAGTGTAAATATACACACCCACACCCATACACATACATAAATAAATTAATATATAGATATATATACATATATATGTACACACACACACACACACACATATATATATATATATAAATATATATACACACATTTATATATATACATATAAAAGTATATATATTAGACTCGCTTACACATCCTTAATGGTCAGTTTATGTATTCCTCGGCTCACAATGTAGTGATTTTTGCGTTTTTTCCCCTTTTCTTTTACGTTCGTATATAGATTTGCTTGTATTATATGTTTGTACATTAATTTGTCTCGTACATTAATATTCACGTAATGTATACTAATTTGAACCATGTTTTTCTTTTGTCTAACTACATATTTTGTCTCTTTTGGTTCATTAATCATAGCACTGACGATGGAGATTTGATTGTCTCCGAAACGTTTGCAATAAATCATGAAGTTCTTTTCGGAACTACAACCAAATTACTGGAGAGGAAACTAATAAGTGCCCAGAGAGGGATGGAAGAGTTGATGCGGGGAATTAGAGATCGGATGAGGGCGACGTGTATCAGGCAACAGACAATAGTGGAAGATATACTTTGGAGCATCATAAAGAAAAAATGGCAATGGGCAGGTCATATATGTCGGAGAACAGCAGATGGACAAAGAAAGTAACAGACTGGGCTATGATAACAAAGAGGCCAAGGGCCAGACCAATGACAAGATGGCGTGACGAAATAACGAAATTTAAGGGCCAAGACTGGAAACAAAAAACGCAAGACAAACCAAGTTGCAAAAGATTGGGAGAAGCCTACGTCCTGCAGTGGACTGATTCAGGCTGGTGATGATGATGATATGTATATGTGTATATATATATGTATAAATACACACACACACACATATATGTGTGTGTACATACATATATGTACATAAATATATATATTATATATATGATGTATATATATGTATATATTTATCTGACTATCTATCTATATATATATATCTTAAAGTATACATGTATATGCATATATATATATATCTGACTATCTATCTATATATATATATCTTAAAGTATACATGTATATGCATATATATATATATATATCTGACTGTCTATCTATCTATCTATATATGAATATACATATACACATACATATATTTATGAACCGCGTTCATGTTGACAAATGTATAAAAGGTATGAATGGGAATTAATATCTTCACAATACAAGAGATGTATTTGACCGGTTTCGACTTTGTCTTCGTCAGAAATACATACATCAAGGGAAATACAGAGTATACATATATCAGACATGAGCTGATGAACTACCTGACGACTGTGACCTCCCACTTGTTCGTATAATTGCAGCTGCGACCTTGGATAGTTTGAATCTACCCGACGCTGCGTTGATGTTTTTCTCCGTCGCGATGTAGGCAGCTTCCATGACCTTCCTTTTCTGTATATACAGTCCTCCATGGACTATTTTTGCTTCCTTCCAATTGGGTAGATGTCCAGCTTCATCTACATGTACCACCATGGCGTTGGAAGTTCTATGGTGACGGATGTCAGCTCGATGTTCGCTGATCCTGGTGCTGAAACCTCGGCCTGTTTCACCATAGTAGGCTATATCGCAACTGCTGCAGGGTATGCGATATATTTATATATGCATATACATATCTATCTGACTGTCTATCTATCTATCTATAAATATACATATATATGGATATATTTATATATGTATATATATGCATATATATGCATATATTTATGTATAAATATGTATGTATGTATCTATATATGTATGCATATGTATATCTTTATTTATAGATAGATAGGTAGGTATGTATAAATGTTTGTATGTATATATATATGTATGCATATGTATATTTATATTTATAGATAGATAGGTAGGTATTTATACATGTATGTATATATATATGTGTATATATTCATATATACACATTTATATCTATTTATACACATATATACATATATTCGTACACCATACACATTTCTATCTATCCATCTATATGTGTATATATATGTGTGTGTGTGTGTGTGTGTGTGTGTGTGTGTGTGTGTGTGTGTGTGTGTGTGTGTGTGTGTGTGTGTGTGTGTGTACGCGCGTGTGTGCGTATGTATTTGTGTGTGTGTGTATGTATACACATGTATACATACATATGTATATATATGTATGTACATTGATGACTGCAGTCCGCTCAGTGGATGGGCAGATCATCTTAGATCATGTTGAGGTTCGTGAGCGTTGGGGTGAGTATTTTGAGCAGCTGTACCAGGTAGACCCTCCAACAGATAGCTTGGATGCACAATACCTGTGCCAGAACCTCCTACCCTAATTGAGGTTAGGATGGCGATTTCTAAGCCGAAGAGTGGGAGAGCCGCAGGCATATGTGATATCCCTGCTGAACTGCTAAAGGATGGGAGTGAACCTATGACACGGGGCTTGCATGCAGTCTTGACTTCCATCTGGCAGCCTGGTTCCATTCCCCCTGACCTGTTGAGGGGAGTGGTCATTCCCCTCTGGAAGGTGAAAGGGGATCGTTGGGACTGTAGCAACTACCGTGGCATTACACTGCTCAGTATACCAGGCAAGGTTTTCGGCCACATTCTTCTAAAACGGATCCGTGACCACCTACTAACGCACCAGAGACCAGAGCAATCTGGATTTACTCCTGGCAAGTCCATAAGAGAGCGTATTCTAGCGAATAGCTGTGGAACACCGTCGTTATTTTGGTCGTGGGTTACTTGCAGCCTACAGTAACCTCAAGAAGGCTTTTGACTCGGTGCATCGAGAATCGCCGTGGGAGATTCTGAGACTTAGGGGAATTCCGACATGGATTATTGGCCTAAGAGCTAGCCTATATACCGGTACTGAAAGTGCTGTAAAGTGTGCTGGGGGCCTGTCAAACTTCTGCCCTGTTAATTCAGGATGAGGCAAAGCTGTGTCTTTTCACCAACACTTTTCAACACCTGCATGAACTGGAAATGGGGAGAACTATTATCCAAAGTTAGTGTGTGTGTGTGTGTGTGTGTGTGTGTGTGTGTGCGTGTGTGTGTGTGTCTGTTTCGTCGGATACCATCAATCGATGTCGACTTTGGCATTATTGCCTCACCTTCACAGAAAGAAGGTAGAGGAAGAATGCCTGGGCGAGAGAATGTGAGGAGCAAGCTGTTGTCCTCTCTCCACGCAGCTGATGGACCCAAAAGAACGGCAAAGAACGATACAGTTTGGCACCAGCGGCGTCGAAAGAGTTGCCAGAACGAGTGTATGGCCTTTGGCTACATGGTAGTAGTCGGGCACCACTGCCATATCTACGTTAGACTCTCCCGATATATGCATATATGTACATATATATATATATATATATATATATATATATATATATATATATAAACACACACACACACACACACACATACACACACACTCGCACACATAGGTACATACATATATTGATATATATAAATATATATATATATATAATGTATTTATTTATTTATATAAACAAACATACGTTTTTATGTTGGTGTTCACACATGCAGCTATGCGTTACACTTTCTATATTCCCATTAAGCAGTGTTTTCCATGACAGCATTACAATTTGGAACGTACTCTCGAGCACGATGTCAGTCAGGATTCAATGTAACTTCATTCTACTCTGCGTCAGTTATCTCATGTTACTGTCAAATAACCATTGTGCTTAAAAGGTGACTAAAAGTGGGGAAGTGGGAAATAGGGAAGGAAAAGGGAAAGGGGGAATACAAGTACTTGATTATTTCATGTTTATGATCTAGTTGTAATAATTCCCTTTCACTCCCGATGGTTATTACTAAAAGATGTCTGTGTGTAGCGAGGGTTTTCCCCTCTGTTGAGCCTTGCTGGGAAATGCGGAGTTGTCATTAAGGGTCAGTTTCATGTTGTTGCTCTTCTCGCTACCATGACGTGCTTTTAACAATCAACACCTGCTTGTATAAAACGAAAAAAGATGTGTGATACACTGATCTCTCCCTCTCTTCGTCTGTCTGTCTCTCTGTGTATGTCTGTATGTTTATCTGTCTGTTTGTCCGCTAAATACGCGTATGTAGGGTGTGTGTGCTCTTATTATATAACAGGTTATTTATCACATACACTTTGTAAAAAAAAAAATGATGATACTGGTGATATCATAATAACAATGTCAATAATGATGATACTAATAGCAATTCTAGTACCAATTATATTAGCAAATAGTGATAGTGTCGATATTTGGTGAAGACACTACTAATACCAACAAAGACTATATCAACACCAGCCATGCCAGATATTCCAAAACACACACACACACACACACACACACACACACACACACACACACACACACACACACACACACACACACACACACACACACACACACACACACCAAGAGGAGGAGAACGTAGCATATTGCAAACGACCCGGGTCTGTATTGAGAGCGCGTTGTCAGCGGGGAACTCCCCAGCCGTTCTTTCCTATATCCACGGTGGGGTCAGGATCTGAGATTTTTGAGGCGTATTTTGCAGGTTCATCGTGAGTCTTCAAGTTTGTTTTTAGATTTCCATGTTATGTTTTGGATGGACTATGGAATATGTTTGGGATGGAGGCACGTATTGAAAGAGGGGGTAAATAATAAATACTAATTTTTGTGTGTACGTAACATTGTCATTGTGTTTTGTCAACAACATCAACCATTATTGTGTCTTTGGTCAATATTTATAATTCTATTTTAAAGGTGTAATTTTACTACAAGATTTCACATGCAGTTTGTATTCAACGAATCTGAAGACACAGTGATGGCGGACTTAAAGTATAACGGTAATGAGAAATTCGATTATAAACAATAAATGAAAATAGAAATATTGAAGGAAGAAATTTTTGGTATAAGGGATGAAGATAAGTTAAGATAATTAAACACTAACATCAAAACAAAGTATGTCAGCTAAAGAAAATTCGTGTAAACAAAAAGTATAAAATAAAATTAAAGTAAACAAAGAATAAAGAATACTAAATAAGAATAAAGAAAATAAAGTGTATAAAATAAGATTTTTTTTTTTAAATGTGGGAAATATGCATGGGTATAGAGGCCCTATTTTTACTTGTTTTTTTTTTATGGGGGTCGGAGGTGGGGGTGGGGAATCTGTCAATAAATTTCTATTGAAAGTCGCATGCCTCTGATTTAGCAACAATATGGGCAGAATTCGCACATTATTTGCCGGTTAAGGAGAGACATTTTCCGACAAAAAGAGAGTTCAGTATTCTCCCTCAGGAAAAAAAATCGTCTCACTTATCTCATTCCGTTTTTATCTGTGTTGATTTCTATGTCTGTCTATTTATCTGTGTTGATTTCTATGTCTGTCTATTCATCTGTGTTGATTTCTCTTTCTGTCTATTTATCTGTGTTGATTTCTATGTCTGTCTATTTATCTGTGTTGATTTCTATGTCTGTTTATTTATCTGTGTTGATTTCTATGTCTGTCTATTTATCTGTATACCATCTATCACTCTCCTTCTCCCATTCTCTACCATTAATAACCTAGTATTTTGAAAAACATTAGGCTAATAATTGCTACTACTATTACCACTACTACTACCATGGATACTACTACTATTACTGCAACAGCCTTTACTACTACTATTACTATTACTACTGTTACAACTACTTTTAATACTAATGCAAATTTTAGTGATGACGATAACAACAATAATTCTGCTGCAGCTAATGATGATTATATGATAATGATAATAATAATAACAATAGCAACGATAATGATAATAATGATAATAATAATAATAATAACAATAACAATAACAACAATTATAATGATAATAATAACAATAACAATAATAATAATGATAATGATAATCATTGTTATAATTGTTATTATTATCATCATGATTACCACTACTATTAAAATTACTGCTACTACTACTAGAATAGTATTATTATCATTACTGATACTGCAATAATTATTTTCAATGACTCTCCAAGTCCCCTAACTGCTCATAATAAGTCAGGACGAGGTGAATTGATCTGATATCTAGAATATCTAAAATCTTCATTACCATCGTCATCAGTGATACTATCATTACTTTTAATATTGATATTATTATCATACTATCATTCTGATCATAACCATCATTATTATCTTTATTAACATAATGATGATAATGACAATAATCACAGCAATAACAACACTAATAATAGTAATACAATAATGATAATAATGATAATTCATAAGTTATCTTGTTATTAATCTTACTATCTTACACACACACATTACTATATATACAGTATATATAATTGCTGATCTTGCAATTGCTTTAATCATTATGCCTTTTCTTCTTTCCGTATTTTCTTTTTTTATCATTATTTATTATTTTATTAGTCTTATCATTATTATTATTTCCCTCTGAAGTGTTAATCAGAGATTTTCAGAAAAACAACTAATAAATGTTGTAAAATTCGTTTATCCCCAGACGTCACTGGGCGGGAGTGACGTCAGAGATGGACTTTCACAAGCTTATTGCTGATTGGTCAGTTGCATGTCTCATTCGGGTGACGCAGACCAGTTGCAGGTAATACTAAATTATTTCCTATTTTTGAAATTGTATTTGTCTATCGATATCTTGCTATATATATTCTACTACCAGCAAAATAGCTGTACAAGAATTATATAAAATGAGCTTCGAATTTTTACCCCGCAGTCCTTGTGAGGAACTCCAATATTTAGGTTGTCCGATGACATTCTGACTCTCTTTCACTTTAAATACACCGAGAAGGGAAAGACGACGACTGCTGTGCTGTCAAAAACCTGCTGCTACTTGTACCAGGAGAATGGATACTTTGAGAAGAGGAATAGTGTTCTTGGCCATCCTCGGCGTGCTGGTGAGATCCGCCCCGAGAAGCGACTTCGCAGCGCCAAGCGGGACGTTGTTCAAGGACATGCCACCTGAGGATCCGTCGTTCAGGACAGGACGCGCAGCGACACCTATTCACTTGCCACCACCTCCTTGTCCACAAGAGTGTCAGTATCGGAATCGCGAAGGCGCGTGTGTCGATGACTGGAGCTGCATCGCTATGATGAGCCTTTGAAAGTTTTTATCCATTCGGGAAGTTTGAAGCACTTTCGAATCCACCCTCTGTTAACGTGTGGCTTGTGCATCACTACTCAAGACGAAATTGATGCAGATCTGTGGAAACACAGCCGCCCTTGTATAAAGCGACGGCAGTATTTCGGCAGAATTTGGTGCCTGTTCCCGTTGCTCTTCGGTGTCTCACCGTCCGAAGACCACTGTGTTGCTGATTACTACGGCACCCTGTCCGTCCATCTGTTTATTTATGTGCAATAAAGTGAATTCCATGGACCCGCACAGTTGTGACGTTACTCCAAGTCGGCCTCGAGTGGTCAACCACCGTGCCAAACCTACTTCACTAACGTCCAATGTGA
>NC_061845.1:6968337-6970837 GCF_019202785.1 Penaeus chinensis
AAATAAAACAAAACAAAAATGAGAATGGTTGTATGAATAATAACAGTATTAAAAATTACAATAATAGTAATGATAATAATATATATCATAATAAAATAATCATGATAAGAGAAACAGTAATAATAATATGGCTAATAAGAGGATTATTATTACCACCATTCTTACCAGTATTAACGAGAACGATATTGAAACGATGGTAACTGATATGATAACAATATTAATCATGTTATTAATACTACTACTACTACTGTAACGTTTATTACCCTTATGGAACTCATTTGGCAGAAATCAATATATATTTGGCCAATCCCAAATCCAGTGTTAATTATAAATATCGAATTCATGAACACGTCTCCATATCCTCAGTTTCCAACTATATTCCTACTTGAGAATGTTTAAGTGTGGTAACCAGTCGGGACCGGTCTATCCGACAATTACCTTGAGGCATTATGATATTTATTTCCACTATCGGGTTCTTCCTTTCTTCCTTTCTCTTTCTCTCTCTCTCTCTCTCTCCTCTCTCCTCTTCTCTCTCTCTCTCTCTCTCTCTCTCTCTTTTCTCTCTCTTTGTCTGTCTATCTCTATCTGTCTGTCTGAATCTCTCTCTCTTTCTCTATCTGTCGTCTGAATCTTTTTTTCTCTCTTTTCTTTTTTATTTTTTGTCTTCTTCTCTCCCCTTTTTTTCTCTTCTGTTGTTGAATCCTTCTTCTTTCCCCCCCCCCCCCCTCCCCCCTCCCCCCCTTCCCCCCCTTTCCCCCTTTCCCCCTTTTTCCCCTTCTCTTCCCCCTTTTTTCTGTCGTTTTTGAACTCCCCCTTTTTCTTTTCTCTACTGTCGGGTCTGAACCCCCTCTTTTTTCCCCCCCCTTTCTCCCTTCTTCCTCTCCCTCTTTTCCCTCCCCTCCCCCTCCCCCCCTCCCCTCTTTTTCTTTTTTTCCCTCTCCTCCTCCCCCCTTTTTCTTATTTTTGTTCTTTTGGGGGCTTTTTTTTTAAACGGTTGTCGAATCCTTCTTTTTAAATCTGTCCTGGGTCTGAATCTTCTTTTTTTCCTCTTCTCTTGTTTTGGTTCAACCCTTTTTCTTCTTTAAAATCTCCTTTTTTTCTTATTGTCTGCTGAATTTCTTTCTTTCTTTTTCTGCGGGCTTGAATTTCTTTTTTCAGGGGTTTCGGGAACTCTTCCCCACTGGATGATTATCCGTAATAGAATAATGACCGTCATTACAGTCCTGATACTCCCGATAACAAAGACTATGAACATCAAATTTTCTTTCACAGCGTGAGAACTCGTGTAGCAGCCACGGAGAACCTCTGAACTACTGGTGTCGAGAGTGCCAACAGCTGCTATGTGGCTGCTGCATCCTCAAACTACATCTCAAAGACGGCCACGACGTAGTACACACGAGCGACTTCATCACAGAGAAGAAAAAGGACATCAAGAAACAAGCCAAACGACTCAGCCAGGTTCTCACGGAGAGCAAGGAAAGCGTTATCCAAAAGTTCCATCTTTGCGTCATGAAGATCGTCGAGCTGTGCGGGGAGAGCGAGAACATTCTCACCAAAGACGAAGAACTCCAGAAAATCTCCTCGGAAGCGAAGACGTTCAACGAAGTCGAGTCCATCCTCGTGTCCGAGACGAGGCTGCAGAGTCTCCAACAAGCCCGTGTCGGGGAAGCTCTGCCGACCTCGACTGGCGACGCCCCTCGCCCAGGAAGAACCAGGGAGTACCTCGAAGTTCCCGACGGCGACCGGACGCTCGACGAGGAATGCTCGCAGGGGCAATACCCCGTTCTCGATATTCAAGACGACAAAGGTCCATCTCCCAAACATTTGGAACCAAAACCCACTGGGGAATTAGGTGCACATGAATATCAGCTTACAACATCTACCTCTTTATCGAACCAGTTACCTTGGCCGCTGAAGTGCTGCGTTGTTGCCAAGGACGGACGTCAGACCACGATGCAGCGGGAAGATGGTCTGGTGCTCGTGGGCGCCCTCTCGCTCAACACGCATGACGCGCATGTCACTGTACAGGTAACGGCAAGGTATTCCACATTTTAGGTAACATTTAACAATACCAGACATTTCCCAGAAAATATATATGACCAAGTTATTAAAAAATAATGCAACTACAGAAACATATGATATTCATTTCAACTTCAGCGACTGATAAGCAAGCATTCCGGCATCAGGAAAGTTTACCTCCTTTCACTTCACCCAACTCTGTTTCAGATGGCTGTAGTGGAGTCGATGGTCCACCCGGAGCACCCGCAGGTATTCCTGGAGCTGCACGCCGGGGAGAGATACCTGGGCAGACTCGTTATTCGCCTCTGGGGCCGCCTGCGTCGCGCCCAGCACTTCAAGGCCCTCTGCCTCGCCTCCTTCGGCCCGTCCTACACGGGGTCGCGACTGGAATACGTAGGGAACAAGAACCAGCCCGGGGAATTCATCGTCGGGGGAGGATACCTGGACCAGGACTCGAAGCGGAGCTCGCGGGGTCTCATGG
>NC_061845.1:6978337-6983337 GCF_019202785.1 Penaeus chinensis
CTGTACCGAATTATATGGAAAATTAGTTTTATCTGTTACGTTAATCATAAACCTACTAATCAGGGGACGTGGTATTTTCAAAAAGTATTTTGTTCAGTCATTCATACCCGTCTATTCGCACAGATGTTACGCCACATATGGTGTCTCATCTTGTCAGGAATTAACTGAGGAACTGGGCCTTATATATGGAAGGCCCGGGCGAACCTAGTCTTCGCAAATCTCGGTAACTTCTTGAGGCAATTGTACGCAAAGAATTATATGTGAGATGTTACTCGATAGTCAGATTCAGAGCGAAATTGGCTGCCTACACAATGCCTCTTGAAAAATGTATTTAAATTATATTATTCACTGCATTTAATTCGCGTTTAGCATTTAATTCGTACACACTGAAAGCGCAAAAGAGACTTGACATGTGTAGCAGACGTAAGGTAATTTCTTAAATGCTGATCTTTGTGTTCAACCATTGATTAATGTTGAAAGCTAAACATGTATTGCCACTAGAGACTTGAATTCAGCAAACACGACAATATTTTCCTGAATTTTGTTGGGGACAGTGAAACGTCTTAAGGAAAACAATGCTCTTATTCAGCGTTACTGAAGTAATTTTTGTTATTATCAGTATCAAAATATGACGTTATAGATGAGGAAACAAAGACTTAATTATCGTAACAGTAGTGATAAGACTGTGATATCAACAAAAAAGTTTTTTTTACATTCTCTGCGTATCTAACAATAACATCATATGCTCTTTAGCAGAACTGTCTACCTAGCATCGTCCCACGTTTTGTTTAAATAATTTCCCTCTGCTTGTGAAAGGCGTGGTTTCACATGCGGAATCGCTTATAAATGTATACAACATGTTTATATTGATTTATTCATGTTATCGTATTTTTTAAATTTCATTTATCGGTCTTTTTTCATCGAGGCGAAGATATACTTGACAGGTTGACGCCGATGGATAATCACACTGATTGGTGATTGGGTATAATTATTTGATTGTTAACCGGGCTTGTGATGCATGTTACTTGAAATACATAGGTGTTTTTTGGACATTTTACTTTCAATGAATCATCACCAACCTCTGAAATGCCTCGTTAAAGAAGTTAAGGAAAAACTCATCGAGCCCTATTATCATCATTATTGTTATTACCACTACTATTGTCATTATCATTTGTAGTAGCAGTTGTGTCATCAGTTACTGCAGCTGTGGTATTGTTTTTGTTGTATAGAATAATCATTGTTATTTACTTTAGTTTCGCTGTTGTTACAGAAATCTCTCTATTTAGCCTTACCCGTTCGCACTTTCCGTAAATTTAAGTTATACCTGTAATTTTCACCCTCACATGACTGTTTTCTATCATTAGTTGAAGAGTGAACATCGCATATTTTCTTTGTTAGATTTTCCTATTGGTGGAAATACTTTCACTTCTCTTTATCCAGTATGGCACGAATAACTGAATAACTGCGAAATCATAAATTTGAAGTAAGTTATACAATATGTTCTTCGCGTTGACAAGTAAACGGCATGATAATTATTTTAGTCACAGCTTGGTATGTAACACTTCAATGGCAGACTATAAAATACGTGATGTTTTAGGTAATTTTATAAAGTTTTACACAGCCATCAAATCTTGCGGTAATTATTCCTTCTTTGAATTATCAACGCTGCAATATGAGTGAATCTCTTGTTATTTTCCATCGCAAATGATATAAATGAAATTGTTGGCAATGATTGCGAAGTGACCTTACCCCCTAGAGATTAAGTCCCTGTTACTCCAGCCAGTCCTGGGAAATCCACAGACATCCCAACCCAATCCTTCCCAACCCGAGGACCTCGCTCCCAGACCCCCATCCTATCGTAGTACTTCCCTATCGGGGACTCCGCCCTCGGACCCCCGCCCGATGGCCGTGGACTGACTCACCGCGCGACATTTTCGTCTATTTTGACGTTATATTTCGCTACATCGATTATTTCAGGCATATTTTTTTTTATTATTAGTGTGGGATTATATTTTCCTGTAAATGTATACCAAATTATTAGGTGTTGCACTACTTTCTGAGTATCAACTTGCTATGGTAGTAGCGTAGGTTGAATTTTTTTTATTTCGACCCTGTTCATTACAGGCAAAATTTACCTTGCACAATATGGCTGTGGGAAACTGGAACCTTGTTTTACATCGGACGTGATTTATTGCAAATACCGGATGATGACTTAGCCTTCTAGTGAATAGGTTCAGATCTGTATGGGCGGAATCACCAACGCAGGAAATAGATTTTAGGCAGACTTATCCCGCGAGACCATGCGTATTTTTTTCCCTTACATTCTTATTTTCAATTTTCTTTATCATTTATGGAGGTACACTCTTGTCTCGTCCATGGTGTCGGGGTTACATTACATAATAAAAAAACGTTTCATTCCTACTTCTTTATACTTACGTGCATATATAAACGAGTGCGCGGAGATGTGCACATAACATATGAATTAACATCTGTATACCTACATGCACATATATACTCGTTTAAGTGTGTGCCTTATTTCCTTTTTATTTGTTGTCCACATACAGACGCATATTGTATTCGTCAAACACAGGCAAACCGATATCCCTTCTCCCGAACAGTCAGCCAGGAAAGATGAACGGCATGATCCGGACGTTGCTGCTGCTGGGCCTGGTCCTGGTCGGGACGCAGGCGGACGAGTGCTCCCTGACACCTGTCATTCACATCCTGTCATATCCCGGCTGCAACTCGAAGCCCATCCCCTCCTTTGCATGCCAAGGGAGGTGCACGTCGTATGTCCAGGTCTGTTGGAGTTTTTTTTCGGATCTTGTTATTTTCTATGTTCATACTTGGAAAATCCGAGAGGGAATGATAGGTTAGGACGATAATTATTGAAAATGATAATGGTTACGAAATGACATGAAAGGAAAGTGGCAAAGAGCAAAGTGTACAGATAGCTGACTGTAACCCCTATATCTAACAAGCCTGAACAAACACAGCATAGACGGGGCTCATAACACTAAATAAGACAACAACAGAATAATAACGAATAATCCTAGTCCACCATACTTTTCAAGTGAACAAGCAATATCCCCCCGTTTACAAATGTCCTTAGACTTCTCTTTCCCTTTCCGTGAAGGGGCGGAGTCTAAAGGCCACTCCGAGGTCAAGGTAGGTTACAACCCAAGCGTGGTCAGGAGTCCTTTCACTGAAACCTTGACTTGAAGTTTAATAAGGAATTCCCCTACTAAGTGGATTGGGCGGTTCTACCTGTGTGTGGATATGCTCGTTGTAGGTAATATGGTATAGAAGGACGACTGTATTTAAATTTATATTTTTTTGTCGTTAAAAAATAGCGAGAAAAGAATGTTGGTAATTCGATTGTATTGTGAAGAATACATTATTTTCGGTGCCACCAACGACAATGGGATACTGAAAGTAACATTCATGGGGTTTTAATAACACTGATATAGAATTTCAGTGAACAAAATCATATAAAAAAAGGAAACATGATTACGATAAGCATATCAAATATACATAAAAATAAATAGTAGCGGAAATAATTAACTTGCAAACATTATGTCCCAAACAAGATACAACTATTACAATAAACCCCAGCAATCCTGTCATTGCTAAAGCTATGGTCGACCTTGGCTTCGAACCCAAAGCGCCTTCAACCTCAGATTCGGAGAAGGTCATCTTGTGAAACTCCAGGACAAGCCGCGGTTCGGTAATTTTTCAAGGTTATTTATTTTTGTATATGTATTTATTTTCGCCACAGGATTAGCTGATGATTATCCGGAGTCGAAATGAGTACATATATCTTCATAGAACTTGTCTTTTTTTATGCAACGTCGAGAAAGCACCTGGTAGTAGACAGTGCTCAAAGAGAAAATGTGCAGCTCCGTTGATGTAATTTCCGGCCTAAATATCAAGTGCTTGTGGTAGAGTTTGGGCTATTTATTGAAGAGAAAGTAATTTTTTCTCTCTAATTATACACGAAAGACAAGAAGGATATGCTGCAACCGAAGATCAATTTTATAGCTGGGATTAGGTATTACCATCTTGTATTACCATCTTGTATTACCATCTTGTATTACCATCACTACCAATATCCCTTAATACCATTAATATTAATGTTGCTGCTGATAAGAAAACAGGTAGTTACAGTCTCTCTTCCCTTAAAAAAAAAAAACATTCTTTAATCAATCCCTTTAACCCCGAAAAATCTAACCGTCCACCCGACATAACGTTTAATAATATCTAACCAAAAAATCATCCCTCTCTTTACGCTTCTCGCCCACCAAGGTATCCGGCAGCAAGATCTGGCAAACGGAGCGATCGTGCATGTGTTGTCAGGAGTCTGGCGAAAGGGAAGCATCGGTTACTCTCAACTGTCCTAAGGCACGACCCGGGGAACCAAGAATGAGGAAGGTAAGTTGTATTTTTTTTTGAGAAAGAACGAATCTCGGGGGATAAAAGTTAGTGGAAGAAGGGAGGGGGGGGGGGGGGATATCGAATTCGTATAAGCGGTGTGTATGGAGAGAGAGAAAGAGAGAGAGGAAAGGGAATTTTTTTATATGTGTGTCTTATGTGATACTGATATTGTGGTGTGTATTATGGTGTGTATAGGCGATAGTGCCCAGACTTTAGATTTAAATATTCATAGCAGTATTTGCAATTTGGATGAATTTTGGAAAGCTACTTTCTAAATTGTAATTCTACATGTCTTTTTTTATGCCATGATACAAATCAAAACTTTAATTACCAATTCTAATCAACGTCGAAATCTGGGTTCTACGTCGCAGTCATTTGCCGTAATACTAGCAATATTTGAATGTACTTCGTATGTATGTTCCAAAAGGATTGCTTATCATATATAAATCCTAAACAAAAACCTCGCAGATTCTCACACGAGCGCCCATTGACTGCATGTGCCGACCCTGCACCGACGTGGAGGAGGGCACGGTGCTGGCGCAGGAGATCGCCAACTTCATCGAGGA
>NC_061845.1:6998337-7000837 GCF_019202785.1 Penaeus chinensis
AGAAGAAGAAGAAGGAGGAGGAGGAGGAGGAGGAGGAGGAGGAGGAGGAGGAGGAGGAGGAGGAGGAGGAGGAGGAGGAGGAGGAGAAGAAGAAGAAGAAGAAGAAGAACGAGAAGAAGAAGAAGGAGGAGTAGGAGGAGGAGGAAGACGAGAGGATGCAGGGAAGAGGAGTTGAAGGGAGAAGTTGAGGGGAGATAGAAAGAATGGATAAACGGAGGGAGAGAGTGTAGAAAGAGACGGAATTTTTTTTTTAGCGATTGTGGGATAGAGTAGAGAGCAAGGAGAGATATGGCGGCAAAATGGGGAGGGCGGGGGGGAGTGTAACGTGGAATTATAAAAGAATGTAATGGGTTGGGGGGTGGAGGGGGATACAGGTATTAAGGAAGGGGTGAGGAAGGGGGAGGATGGAAGGGAAGGAGGGGAAGGGGTGAGGGAGGGGGAGGACGGAAGGAGGGGAAGGGGGAGGGGGAGATAGAGATTAAGGAAGGAGGGAGGAAGGGGGAGGGGGATATAGGGAATAAGGGAGGGAGGGGGAGAGGGATATAGGCATACAGGGAGGGGAGGGGAAAGGGAGGGATTTAAACGAGATGGGAAGAGAGCGTGTAAAAGGGGGGGGGGGAAGGGGCAGAAGGGGGGGGAGGGCTTATCGTTGTGAGTGTGGGGGGGGGGGGAGAAGTTTTCCTAGAGATCATCGTGGGGAGTTGGGGGCAGCGGGGAAACAAATGGAAAACGGAAAGAAAGATACATTACACACAGAAAAAGAAAGAAAGAAAGAAAAAAAACTAACACGAACGATAACACCAAATAGCAAAAACAACAACCATAGCAATCTAACACAAAACAACAACAAAAAACCGTCAAAACAACAACAGTTACTAACACTAATTAAAAACAACAAACACAGTACACATACACACATCAAAAACAACAAACACAAAACTACCAAAAACAAACAAACAAACAAACAAACAACCAGAATCACCAACAACAAACACAACATAAAAAACAACACATAGCCTCACTACCAAAAAAAAACCCAGCAACAAACACAACACGGACAAAAAAATATTAAGAACTTGTACATCAAGAACAAGCATAACGCAAATAATAATAATAATAATATAAATAAAAAAATAAAAACGAAGAACAACCACAACACACAAACACAAAAATGAATAACAACAACAGCAAGTTCAACAAACATTACGTCATCCTATACCACAAGACCAACAAACAAACAAACAGACAAACAGACCGATACATATAACACACAAAAATCTTTCCTTTAAGGTTACGAAGCCATCCCCCCTACCCCCTTCCCTCCCCCACCTCTACTCTTCCCCCCATCACCCTTCCTCTCCCCCACCTCTACTCTTGACCCTCCCCCACTCTCCCCTCTCTTCCCCCCACCTCTCCCCCTCTCCCCTTCACTCTCCCCCTAATCCTCCTCTCCCTCCTCCCCCACTCTCCCCTCTCTCTTCCCCACCTTTCCCCTTCTCCCCCTCTCCCTCCTCCCCCACTCTCCCCTCGCTCTCCCCCACCTTTCCCCTTCTCCCCTTTCACCGTCCCCAACCCCCCCTCTCCCTCCTTCCCCACTCTCCCCCCTCTCTCCCCCACCTTTCCCATTCTCCCCTTCACTCTCCCCCAACCCACCCTCTCCCGACTCCCCCCACTCCCCCTTCTCCCTCCTTCCCCCACTCCCCCTTCTCCCTCCTCCCACACTCCCCCCTCTCCCTCCTCCCCCCACTCGCCTTCTCTCTCCTCCCCCTTTATCTCCTCTCCCACTCCCCCCATCCCCCCCTCTCCCTCCTCCCCCTCTATCCTTCCCCCACTCCCCCTCCTCCACTCTCCCCTCTCCCTCCTTCCCCCAACCCTCCATCCCCCATCCCTCCCTATCCCTCCCCCCACCCTCCTCCCCCACCCCCTACCCACTCCCTCCTCCCCCAATCCCCCCCTACCCTCCCCCACTCCCCACCTCCCTACCCTTCGCCCGGACACCCATCTCCTGCAGAGGTCGCAGAGGAATTTTCCCCGTTGAGGCCGAGGATTCCCGGGGCGTAACGAGAGCCGAGGGAGGTTGTGGTTGTAGGGAGGGGAGGGGAGTGAGGGAGAGATGGGGAGAGGGGAAGCGTCCTACTATAGGATGGAAATGGAGAGAAGTTTTATTATTATTGTTATTATTATTATTGTTGTTATTTTGTTATCCTTATTATCATTATAATAATAATGGTATGGTAATAATGATAATTATTATTACTATTATTATTATCATTATCATTATTATTATCATTTTTAAGATCATCATTTATTATTATTTATTTAATTTTTTGTATTTTTTTATGGTAATGAGGGTATTATGATCGTTGTAGTAATAATAGTAGTAGTAGTTTCTGTATTGTCCTTGTTATTTTACTATTATCATCTTTGTTTTATTATTTCTATTATTTTCATTGTTGTTGTTGTTCTTATTATTGTTATTATTATTATTATTATTATTATT
>NC_061845.1:7025837-7030837 GCF_019202785.1 Penaeus chinensis
ATTGAGAAGAAGTCTATCTGATAAGAAAGCCATGTTATCCATATTTGTTGATATTAGCCCTGGTTAATCTTTATGGTATGGGTGCACTAAGAAAAACAACTAAAAAGGATATTTTTACAGAGGACTAAAGGCTGTAGTTGTTGGTACAAGAAATAATCTTCAGACTGACCACAGCCTAAGTCGATTTGGTGCTCCTAAGTTTCAAATCTATCATGCGATGCATACTGAAGTGAAGATAATGTTTCCGGGGGAAGAATCTCAAAGAGAGAGAGATATAAACTGTCAAGTCAACTCTATTAGTTTTAGTCTGCAGGTTGTGTTCAGATTATTTGAAGTTGTTAAGGCCATAGCACAAGTTTGATTTATAGAACTTGGAGAGTATATTTGATCAAGTTGCCAAGTTTCATTTTTGTTCTAATCCATTGACACTTCATTCACATTTTTACATTTATTGTATTTTTAGACCTTATAAATAGTATTAGTTTTCAATATTATTTAAATTTGCTGCCTTCAGCACTTTATAATTATAATCATTGTCCCCATTAAATTGGAATATTTTTAGAAGATGCTGTAGTCTGGGGTGACTGCTATCTACAACATATGCTGTAAGGACCTTGGATTCATATATTTAAATTCCCACACAAAGCTAATAAGCAAAAGATCATGTGTCTTTACTCTTCAAATATTGCTCAGACTGTCCATGCTTGTAAGCCTGAATTTTACATTTTTATCAGTTCTTTATCTTTTGAAAAGATTTACATCACACACCAGAAAAGACATATATTGTGCAAAACATGTATACTAAACACAATGATACAAAAATCGTGTTTATCATAATAGTAATTATATCTTTATCATATGTTTATTCTATATTTTATCATAATAGTAATTATATCTTTATCATATGTTTATTCTATATTAGATACAAAGGAAAATAATAAAAATCACAAGCAGCTCACTTATGCCAAGAAATGACTGTACGAAGGGAAAGGAGGAGGGATCCTAGGGGACGGAAACAGGGGATTGGGTGGTGGTGGTGTGTTCTGTGATGGCTTGAGGGAAATAGAGGGAGGAGTGAGTGCAAGGAGAAGCCACCCCAGCGCATTCAGTTAGTTTACTCTTATGACATGCCTGCATTGTTCTCTCTCTTCCCCTTCCATGTGTCTCCCCCCCCCTTTTTCTGTTTCTCTCCCCTCTTCTCTGTGTCTCCCTCTTCCTTTCCCTCTCCCTCTCCTTCCTTCTTTATCTTTCACCCTGTCTGTTTCTTTCACCCCTTCTCTGTTTCTCTCCCCCTTCTCTGTTTCTCTCCCCCTTCTCTGTTTCTCTCCCCCTTCTCTGTTTCTCTCCCCCTTCTCTTTTTTTCTTCCTCCCCTCCTTTACCTCCCTATCTACCTTCCCCTGTAGCTCCCTCTCTGCCTCCCTCTCTGCCTCCCTCTCTGCCTCCCTCTCTGCCTCCCTCTCTGCCTCCCTCTCTGCCTCCCTCTCTGCCTCCCTCTCTGCCTCCCTCTCTGCCTCCCTCTCTGCCTCCCTCTCTGCCTCCCTCTCTGCCTCCCTCTCTGCCTCCCTCTCTGCCTCCCTCTCTGCCTCCCTCTCTCTACCTTTTTCTCTACCCCTACCCCCTACCCCCTACCCCCTACCCCCTACCCCTACCCCTACCCCCCTACCCCTACCCCTACCCCTACCCCTACCCCTACCCCTACCCCTACCCCTACCCCCCTACCCCTACCCCCCTACCCCTACCCCCCTACCCCTACCCCTACCCCTACCCCCCTACCCCTACCCCCCTACCCCTACCCCTACCCCTTTCCTGCATACCCTTTTTCCTCTGTTTCCAATGGTAGCTTTAATTTTTTTCAATATTTACTGTATTTCATTACTGTATGAGACCTCATAGCACAAATCCTATATTTTCTGTTGTGTAACTTTGAGCTCGACAAACAGCAAAAATAAAAACTATGCCTGGTGAATGATGGCAGCAAGGCAAGGTTGTTGCAGGCCATTACAGTTAAGAGATACATTCTTGATTATGAAATGATGTACTTATGGTAAGGATAATATAATCAAAGCGACCAGCATGTAACAAGTACATACATGTTAAAATCTAGTACATGTGACCGAATTCAAGACCTATAATGAACATGACTTTTCCAGGGTGTAGTGTCACTTGTCACCGGGGGAGCATCTGGCCTCGGAAGGGCAACTGTGGAGAGAATTGTTAGAGAAGGTGGACGTGCTGTCATCTGTGATCTTCCCACCTCCCAGGGTGCCAAAGTAGCCAGTGATTTAGGTGACAGTGCCATTTTTGCCCCCACTGATGTAAGAATGTTAAGCTTTTTTTTGCAAAGTATCTTATTTCCATGCATGACATGAACTGTTTTCAATATTTTTATTGTTTGGTAGAAGTGATAGTGTAAATGCAGATATATAACTCAGGATAAGTGCACTTTGTAAACGTTTATTTTTTATATTTATTTTGATTATTTATAAACTGTTATGGTCTGTCTTTTCTTTATCTTTTAACAAATGAGGATGATATCCACAGGTATCATCAGCAGAGGATGTAGAGAAAGCCCTTGCCATGTGCCAAGACAAATTTGGCAGGCTGGATGTGGCTGTCAACTGTGCTGGCATTGGCATTGCTGTGAAGACCTACAACCCAAAGAAGAAATTGCCTCATTCTCTGGATGACTTTATGCGTGTTCAAAGGGTAAAGCACGATTTTCCATTTACCCATTGTTTTAAGTAGAATGTGAGACAGGAGATGAAAATATAAAAAAAGGGTTAGATATAGTGATACTGATGAGGATTTCACTTGCTGAATGATTGCATTTTAATTAACTAGTTGTGTTACAAAATTGATTCCCGCCCCCCTTTTCCCCCCTCCTTTCCATATAGCCACATTAATTTATGCCCTGAGTTTACATCCTGTCATGAGGAATTTTTCATTTTTATTACAGTTGTTGTTAATAGTGTTAATAGTATTGATTTTAATGTTATCAACTATTATAGTATTAGAAATGAAAAACTTTTTCCTAAAAATTCAAGGAATCAGGTAAACAAAGGTCAGGTAGGCCAGATAATTGACTTCATGGTGACTAAAGGTTCTGTCACGCTAGCACTTTTTCTGTCAATGCTTTACCAATTTTCATGTTAGGGAGGATCTATGCGATTTTTTTTCATTGATGAATAAAATTTTAACCAGTAGCATTGGTTAACCTAATGCTGCTAGGAATAGTAATGTCCACTATAGTTTTGTTTTGTGAATTGTCTCTACTCCTAATGGCTTCACAAGTGTTCAGCTAATTGCCAGTGTATGAATAGTTTTAAGTGACTTGACATTTCTGATGGTGAGGGTAAAAAGGAGTTATTAATTTTATGCAGTGTGTTGAATCTAATTACAAACAGATGAAGTAATATATGCCAAGGAGAATAGATGGGGAATAATTTAAAAAGGGTTTTTTGAAATGTAAAAAGTAAACCATTCTCAACATTTATTCCTTTAATCCAATGTCTTTCTCAGATCAATTTGGGTGGCTCTTTCAATGTGATCCGCCTGTCCTGTGGAGTGATGGCAGAGAATGAACCAAATGCCGATGGGCAGAGAGGAGTAATTGTGAATACGGCAAGTGTTGCGGCATTTGATGGGCAGATCGGTCAAGCTGCCTATTCTGCTAGCAAAGGAGCCATTGTAGGCATGACACTCCCTATTGCGAGGGATCTGGCACCTATGGGGATCAGAGTGTGCACTATTGCACCAGGTATGTAAAGTGCACTTGTGGAAGAATCATTTTTTTTTTTTTTTTTTTTAGGGGGAGGGCAGAAGTTTTACTAGTATTGCTGTTACTGTTTAGTAAAATATAGTGGCTTCTTTTGCTTCTGACTTGGAGTTACTATATGATCTGGTTCTGGCAAATATTTTTTATGAATAGATGCCCTTCCTAACACCATCCCTCTCCATTTACCTGGGCTTTGGACTGTCACTGACTTGGGCTGGCCTGCCCACCCAGTAGCTAGATTATCAAATAAAATATAGCAATATAGTTGATAATGTCGATGAATCTTACAAAACTAAGAACCTGAAATTTAATGTATTTATTTGTGTAGCGTCATCGTCTGGTCGTGTATGCCCGACGCGCTATTAATACAATAGTCTATGTTAAAACTGGAAGGTAGCTCTGGCCGCTCGATTTCAGCTCCGTTTCGCTTATCATCAAATATATCTTATTCAATTGTAAATATAATTATATGCTTTGTGTTTATTATCTGTATATTTTAAAAAGCTGACTGGCTGCACTGCAACATAGGATTATCATACTTAATTACTGGTTAACAATTTATTAAATAATCTTAAGTTACAAAAAGGTATATACATTTCACTCGTGCCACAAGAAAATGTTCTTTAGCTGTTCTTTCGTACTTGCGCCAACACCACCTCAAAATACCGAGCAAATACTTAGCTGTTGATTATTTCAACGAAATCCGCTCAACAAGAGCGCGTGTCCAGCCAGTCGTGAGCGTGAGCGTGAACTCTCGCGCCCTTGAAAATCACTGCAAGGGGCAAGACCAAGAACGGCTCTGATTGGCTGGGGCTACACGCCCGTTAACCTGATTGGTCTATACGTAATTCGGGGGTATATCTTTTAGAAATAAAATTATGTGGCATAGAGTACTAAAAAGTAATGCAGAAAAATGTGGCAATAAAAGGCATCTTACAAAGCATCTAGGGAAATAGATAAAAAATTAATAGAGAAAAATAAAAACTATACACCAGAAAATAAAATAGTGTATGCTTAAAATAAAAAAGAAAATGTAATGTCATTCTTAACAGAGAACGGACGTTAGCCATTTTAAGGCGGTATTCGTATACATCTATACAAGTAGATATATTCGTATATATATGAATTATAAGCCAGGTGGACCTCAGGGTACACTACAATTTGTTTAATGAAAGTAAGTGGAAATATTACTGGACATTAAAAATAATTTATGAAACAGGTAAA
>NC_061845.1:7043337-7048337 GCF_019202785.1 Penaeus chinensis
ATGAATTGTAAAATAATACAACGGATCTATTACAAATGAAAACCGCTATTCTTTTTTGGGGGTTAAATTCTACGTATCTAAAGTAAGTGTTTCTTTCACCTTAAAAAAAGAAAAAGAAAAAAATAATAATAATCTGCGAATACACAGGCACTTAGATAAACACAAGTTAGTGTGTAAGATTATGATAATGGTGATGATAATGATAAAAAAGGATAATGACAATAACAACAATAATAAGGAAGATAGGATTACAATAACAGTGATAATAATAACAATGACAGCAGTCGTAGTTATGTTATAATCATAATGATAATGATGATAATGATCATAATGATTATAATAATAATAACAACGGCAACAATGATAATAATAATTTAGCAATACTACTACTACTACTACTACTAATGATAACAGTACATTATAATTATAATAATTATAAAAATAACAGTAATAGCAATAATAATCGTTAAGGTCATATTGATAGCAATAGTACTATTGATAGTAATAGTGACAGTGATAATGATAATGCTAATAATTATAATAATAATGATAATGATGATAATAATGATACTGATGATGACGATGATATTAACAACAAGAACAACAATAATAACAGTAACAATAGTATGTGTGAAATAGTAAAAGTACTTTCAGTTCCCTCACGTAAACTAGCTTATAATCAGAAATATCTTAATTAGTGCCTGGACTTCAAAACAGCTACTAATTGGCTATAATAAATGAGCTTGAAGGCAATATTTTTGGAATGGTATAATGACTATCGAGAACTTATTTGGGTTTCCATAAAGAACCACGTATTTCTGTCTAATTGGAAGCTCTGTTAACTTATGACTGTCTGTTCTGTTAGAAAGGTTGCATTGTGAATACTCCTTATGGATTATTATTGCTTTGTGTATTATTTTCTTCAATACTTAATAGCCTTGATATTATTGGTTATGTATTTTTTTTTCTTGACTTGCCAGAATTATTTACTCTGGTTGATTATATTAATCATAAGTTTTGCTGGTTTAAACTTTCATTTATAACAAATGCATTTACATGTTCGCTGCACTACAATAACGAGACAAGGCGCAATAACATGAATGTATCGATATGCTTATTATAGATGAAAGTCAAAACGAATAAAACATTTAGGGAATGCATTATCAGCCAATTCGCCTGAAAACACCTTTTGGACGCGCATGCTTTCATTTGTTGAATGACTCACTAAGGAATATTTATATTATTTACTATTATTGTTAACTTTTTGATAAATACTTCCCGTCATCTGTCATTGTTCATTATGTTATACTTGATATTCTTTTGGGCTGAAGCTGAATGAGAAATATTTGTATATAAAATATGAATAAATAGATTTCGTGGTAATCCCAACTCTCTACGTCCATGCTTTGTTTTTCCGGATCTAATTAAGATAACGTTATGCTAACCACAGGGCCGAGAAAGGGTGAATGAGGCGAAGATATAAAAAAAACAAAACATGAAGACGCCTGATTATGTCTGCCTCTGAAGAGAATCTTTATTTTAAAACAATTTATGCGGAACGACATGAGGTTTTGCATTAAAACAAACACCAACAAACACACTAACAAACAACAAAACCCCGGCTTTGACTCCAACGTGCCGAGGCCAGCATGCCAGGACTCACAGCTGAATCGACTGAGAAAGCGGCCGTGCGAAAAATCCAGGACCCTGATATTACAAGGCCAGAACTCTGCCACTGAGCTATGCCACCTCCCTTCTTTAGCATGCAGTCCCTAAAACACGTTCTCTTGAATCCACCATTTAGAATACAGTCCCTAGGATATGCTACCTGGACTACAACTTTCCATATAAAATAACATAAGATTTTACGTATCAAAAACATAAAAGAAAAGTAAATAAACAAACAAGCAGGTAACAATGACAACGATACCAGAATAATAAATGAATTCTCTTCTTAGAATATACTCTCTAGAATACATTCTCAAATAATACAAATCTTAGAATATACTTTATAGAATACACTCCTTAAAAATACAGTTCTAGAATAACTTCTCTGAAATTATTACTATCTAGAATATACTATCTAGAATAAACACCTCAAAATACAGTCTCCAGAATGAATTCCCTACAATATACTTCTTAGAATACACTCCCAAGACTTCACTCCCTAGATGTACAGGATTCACGCTGAACAAGTTGTGAGTAAAATAACGAAACGAAGAACAAGAAAACGTAGGAAAAAGTCGACGGCCTTTTTGCTCTATTGCTACTTCAGGGCATGGAGAAGCAATATAGTGAATGGGGCGTCGACATATCCCTGTGTTTTCTCGTTCTTACCTTCGTTGTTTTAATTGCAATGTCCCCTAGCATATATTCTCAAGAATACACTAGCTATAACACACTCCCTGTAATACGCTCTCCAGAATATAACCGTAGGGATTACCATCCCTATAATACACTTCCCAGAATACAATCCTAGAATACACTTCCTACGTACGCTTCCTAGAATACAACATTAGCTTACACTCCATAGAATTCATATCCTAGAATACACCCCTCTAGAATACGCAACTAGAAATACGCTCTCTAGAAGACATTCCTTAGAAAACACTCCCTAGAGTACACTCCCTAAAATAATCTCCCCAAAAATACACTCCCAAGAACACAATTCCTAAATTACGCTCCCCAGAGTATACTTCTCAAAATACACTCATTACCATACACTCCTTCTCCTACGAACCAACGCAGACTCATGCAAAGCTAAACAAATCCGAAGCATAACATTCCAGGATTCCACAATGGTAGAGCACAGATCACCCTAATGAGTGTGAGAAGCATAGCGGAAACACCCTCATTTCCCCTCAGTGTGATTAAGAGAGGAAACCGAGGCATCTGACGTGGAGGCTAGTTAATGATCTATTAATTTTGGGCTGGCGTGGCGGCGCGGTAATCAATGCTTTATCGATTTTTTTTTTTTTTTTTTTTTTTTTTTGTCTTGTGGAAGGAATTTAGGAGGAGGAAGAGGGAGAGAAAGTGGTTCATAATAACATTGATTTGGGTTTTGCGTAAGTGTGTGTGTGTGTGTGTGTGTGTGTGTGTGCGCGCGAAAGGGGGCGAGGGAGGTATTTTTTAATGTTGTTGACTTCATTATATTGAGGAGGGGGGGGGGGGGTATGTTACGTCTTAATTTGCTATTGATTTGGGGCCTCGTGTTAATGGTATTTGCTTATTCTTGATTATGTGTGTGTAAGGTAAGTTCTAATTTCTCAATTCGGTTTTATGCCTTTTTTTTCTATATCCCTTTTATTTTATTTATCAATTTCATTATATTGACTTAAATTACATCTAAAGGGTATTCCTTAAATCTAATTATTTAGGCCTTGTGGAGTGTGTGTGGGGGTGGGGGGGTGGGGTGGGGGGAGGGCCTCCTTACGTAAGTAAGAAGAAGAAATATTACATAGAATAAAAGTTAAAGTATAGTCATAATCATGATAATTACAGTTATGTTAATAACAGTTAAAATGGTGATTATAATGATGATAGCGATATAAAAGATGTTAAAAGTACTATAATAGTAATAATGACGATGATACTAATAACAATGGTAATTGTAATAATGAGGATGATGATGATAGTAATGAGGATAATAATAATTATCATAATAGTAATGCTAATAATAATGATGATATTGATGATGATGAGGATAATAGTGATGATTATGATGATGGTGATATTAATAATGATAACAATAATAATAATGATTACGATAATATTGATGATGACAATGATAATGATAATAATAACAATAACGATGATGATAAAAATAATAATAATAACGATGATGATAAGGATAATAATTATAACAATAATAATGATAATGATAATGATAACGATAATAATAATAATAGTGATAAAGATAATGATGATAACAATAGTAATGATAATAATATTGATAATAATAATAATAACAATAATAATAATAATAATAATAATAATAATGATAATAATAATAATAATGATAACCATATTAATGATAATGATGATGATAATAATAGTGATAATGATAATAATCATAACAATAATAATGATAATAATTATCATAATAATAAAAAAATGATATTAATAATCATAATTATAAGAATGACAACAGGGTTAATAATCATAATAATGGTAATGATGATAATAATCCTGATAATAATGATAATGATAATAATCCTGTTAATGTTACTGCTACTGCTACTAATGATGATAACAATAATAATGATAATGATAATGATAATGATAATAATAATCATAATAATAATAATGATAATGATAATAACATTAATGATAATGATAATAATAATAATAATAATATTAATAATAATAATAAAAATGATAGTTATAATAATAACAACGATAACTATGTTAATAATGATAATAACAATGGTAATAATGATAATAATATTAATAATAATCTTAACAATAATATTAATAATAATAATAATGATTATTATTATCATTATTATCACTACTTTTATCATTGTCATAATAACGATTATAATAATGATGGTGCTAATAATAATGATAATGATAATGATGATGATAATGATAATGATAATAATGATGATAATAAAGGATTATTTTAATAATATCAAGAACAAGAACTATGGAAACAGCAATGATAATATTAACAATGATAATACAAAATATAACAACAACAATGATAATAGTAATAATATCATAATAAAGATAATCATTATAATAATGACAAAACACACAAACACACACACACAAACACGCACCGCCCCCCCCACCTCCCACACACACAATCGACGCACCCCCCCCCCCCTCCCACACACACACACACACACACAAACATCCCCCCCCCCTTCCCCCAACCTTCCCCACACACAAACACACACACCCCTTCCCCCCCAACCTCCCACATACATAAACAACGCACCCACACACTCGCTCTCACTCACGTAACTGCCGACTATAAAAAATGTAGCAGTCAG
>NC_061845.1:7055837-7060837 GCF_019202785.1 Penaeus chinensis
GGTGACCATACAATCAGTGGGTCTCAGTTCAAAGAGTTTGGGGAAAAATCATCAAGTTCAAGCTACAGGGAAGGTTCTACATTTGTGTAAAATATGAAAACGTGGACATGTGAAAATCATCTAGCTGGGATGGTGAAAAGTATACAAATGACGAATGATAAACCAGGTCTGAGAGGCAAGGGTAAGAGAAAGTGGGCTGCATGTTGTGTCTTCAGAGTATTAGGAACGTATTGATGTTATCGTGAAATATGTAGAATATGAACATTAAAAAAGAGAGAGAAAGAAAGAAAAAAAGAAAAGAAAAAAAAATCTTGTCTTGAATATATATATATATATATATATATATATGTATATGTATATATATATATATATATATATATATATATATATATATATATATATATATATATATATATTCAAGACAGGATTATATCTTCGTCAGAAATACATGTATTTCTGACGAAGATATAATAGAAACCGGTCAAAAACATCTCTTGTATTGTGAAGATATTAATTCTCATTCATACCTTTTCTACATTTGTCAACATGAATGCGGATCATATATATATATATATATATATATATATATATATATATATACTTACATATACATATATATATATATATATATATATATATATATTCAAAATAGGAAAATAAATGTTTCTTCTTCTTCTTCTTTTTCTTAGTTTCTTTCTCCTTTTCAACGTTCATTTATTTATATATATATATATATATATATATATATATATATATATATATATTGATAGTGTTTTTATACTAAATTCATGTTCATCTTTTTTTCATATAAAATAAGCTATATATCTGTGTTGACTAAATACTTGAACATCTGTTAACCTATAGGAAAGCAGCGTAAAATTGGAAGCGCATTAATAAAACAGACCCACCAGTGGGTCACGTCGTAAACTGAAATGATGCATCAAGACCCATCAGTGGAAAGGAAGGGGAGAAGAAGAAGTTGAGTGAAAAGGATGATGATGAAGATGATAAGGAAGGAGAGGAAGGAGAGGGGGAGGAAAAAATAAGGAGAGACTGATGAAGAAAAATAAGAATAATGTGAAAAAAGAAGAAGAAAATTATGGGAACATTAAAAGAGAAAGGAAAAACGAAACTAACCGATAAAAAATGAACCAAAAAATTACACTTATCAAAAATCAATACGGCACAACCCGACAGCGAACCGCTTCGAATACCATCTGAAATGCACCTCACGTGCTTCGAACCAATTATTACCCAAAACAAAAGCGCATCGACCAAACCGCTGCAAGGGACGAAGAAAAAAAAACAAAAACAAGAAGCATGGTGCAATAGGCTGACAGATCGTGAAGCACAGGGCTAGATCATGCTGTAAGATACGAGCATAGCAAAAATTATGGGGATTTTACATGGTTTACCTGCATGGCTGAGGTAAAGGCTAGGGTGAGGGTGCTGTGGATATGTATGAAAAGGAGAAAGAGAAAGAGAATGGAGGGGATAAGAAGGAAAGGGAAGAGATGGAGGAGAAAATGAAGGAGGAGGAGGAGGAGATAGAGGAGGAGGAGGAGGAGGAGGAGGAGGAAGAGGAAGAGGAAGATGAGGAGAAGGAGGAGGAGGAGGAGGAGGAGGAGGAGGAGGAAGAGGAAGAGGGAGAGGAAGAGGAAGAGGAAGAGGAAGAGGAGGAGGAGGAGGAGGAGGAGGAGAAAGAGGAGGAGAAGAAGATGAAGGAGGAGGAGGAGGAGGAGTAGGACGAGGAAGAGGAAGAAAAAGAAAATACTAATACTACTACTACTAATAATAAGAAGAAAGAAAAGGAAGGGGAAAAGAAGTTGAACGAAAAGGATGATGATGAAGATGATAAGGAGGGAAGGGAAGGAGAGGGGGAGGAAAAAATAAGGAGAGAAAAGAAGGGAGAAAGCGCAGGAAAGGGAAGAGGAAGAAAAAGAGGCGAAGGAGAAGGAGACGATGAAAGAGAAGGAAAAGGAAACGGAAAAGGAAAAAGAGAGGACAAGACAGAGGAATATAAAAAATGGATAAAAAGGAAAAGAAGAAAAGAAAGAAAGAATAATAGCAATGACAGCAATAAAATAAAGTTAATAAAAATATATTTCTCGATAGGAAACTGTAATCCAAAATTCTAGACGGACCAAAAAATTTATTAATACATGAAATTATTCCTTCTCCCTATTTCTTTCTTTTCTTCTACTTTTCCTTTTTTTTCTCCTTTCATCATTTTCTTCTTCTTTTTCTTCTTCTTCCCCTTCTTTCTTCTTTCTTCCTTTTTTCTTCCCCTTCTTTCTTTATTTTCTTCTTCTTCTTTCTTCTTGTTCTTGTTCTTGTGCTTTTTCTTTCTTTCTTTCTTCTTCTTTTTCTTTTCTTCATCGTCTTCTTTCTTTTTCTTTTTCTTTTTTATTTCTTCTTCTTCTACTTCCTTTTCTTCTTTCTTCTTTCTTCTTGTTCTTGTTCTTGTTCTTATTCGCCTTCCTCTTCTATTTCTTCTTCTTCCTTATCTTCTTTTTCTTTCTTTCTTTCTTTCTTTTTTCTTCCCCTTCTTCTTTCATCAACATCTTCTTCTTTTTCTTTTCTTCCTCTTCTTCTTCTTCTTCCTCCTCCTCATATCACTATCACTATAATCATTATCATCCTTTCTTCTTCTTCTTTTTTTTCCTCCTTCTCACTTTTATTTTTAGAATGGAGTTTATGCTTTGTTTTCGAATAACATTACAACGGGTGATGGATCTGTCTTTTTTTCGTGAGAGTTTGATGAATCGCTACCCTTTGGGCGAGGGAAGGCGGGCGTCCGTTGCTCAAAGGATCTAAGTCCGGATAGCAAAAAGATAAAAAAAAAAAAGAAAAAAAAAGAAAAAAAAAGGAAAGAAAGAGAGAAAGAGAGAGAGGAGAAAGAGAGAGAGAGAGAGAGAGAGAGAGAGAACAAGGGGATGTGGAAATGAAGGAAGAGAGGAGGTGGGGTGAGAGGATGGGAGGTGGGGGAAGAGGGAGAAAGGAGGAGGGAGAATGAGAGGGAGGGAGGAGAGAATGATGGAGGGGAAGAGATAGGAGGGAGAATGAGGGAGAAGGGAGAAGGGAGGAACAAAGTGGGAGAAGAAGGAAAAGAGGAGGGAGGGGAAGAGGGGACAGATAAGAGAGAAAGATAGAGGGGAAGAGGGAGGAGGGAGAATGAGAGGGAGGGAGGAGAGACTAATGGAGGGGGAGGAAAGGAAGGGAAGGGAGAAAGAATAGAAAAGGAAAATGAGAGAGAGAGAAGGAGAGAAAGAGGGAGAGAGAGAGGGAGAAGATGGGTGAGAGGGAGAGGGAAAGGAAGTGAAAGAGGAAGAGGGTAAAGGAGAAGGAAAGGGAGAGGGGGAGGGATAGGGAAAAGGAAAAGGAGAAAGAGAAGGAGAAGGAGAAGGAGATGGAGAGGGAAAAGGAGGGAGATAGGGGGAGAGGAAAAGGGAAAAGGAGAAGGAGAGGAGGAAGGAAAGGGAGAGGGAGAAGGAGAAAGAGAGGGAGAAGGAGAGAGAGAGGGAGAAATAGAGGCAGATAAAAAGTCATATAAAAAGAAGGGGAGGAAAGATAAAGAAGAGAAGAGGGGGACGGAGAAGGAGAAGGGAATCAGAGGGAATGAAGAACAACGGAAGAGAAGAAAGAATGAAAGGAATGAAGAGGAAGAGGGAAACAAATGATAACGATGATAAACAAAGGAAAAAGGAGAAACAAGACAAGAAAGAAGACGAAAATATAGTAAAGGAGAGGAAGAGGGGCGGAACAAGAGGCGGAAGAGAGAAAAAAAAGATAAAGGTAGGAAAGAGGAGGAAAAAAAGATGTGTAAGAGATGGAGAATAACAAATGTAAAATAACGAAAAGAAAAAGAAGAGCGAATTAAAGAGAAAATATAAAACATTATGAAGAGAATAAGAGAAATAATAGAAAGGAATAGAAATAAAGAAAACAAAAACATCAAGAGAATAATACAAATATAAGAAGGAAAGAAAAAAAAAAAAAAAAAAAAAAAAAAAAAAAAAAAAAAAAAAAAAAAGAAACGCTCCCCTAACCCGTCAACCCCCACCACCCCTACCCCTAACCCCCCAAACAAAACAAATAAAGAAAACAAAACAAAAAACAAGGAAAACAACATGAGGGTGAAGATAGAGGAAGCGTGGTGGAAAAATCAGGATAAGACGGAGTGGAAAGCCTCGGGAAAGGAAGGGAGGTTGTTTGGCAAGGCTCCAGGAAGGCTTAAGGGGGAGGGCGAGGACGAGGAAGGAGGAGGAGGAGGACGAAGAGGAGGACGAGGGGGAGGGCGAGGAAGGGGAAGAGGAGGAGGAGGACGAAGAGGAGGAGGAAGGAAGAGGACGAAGAGGAAGGGGAAGGAGGAGGAGGAAGGAGGAGGAGGAAGGAGGAGGAAGAGGAAGGAGGAGGAGGACGAGGAGGAGGAGGAGATGGAAGGAGGAGGAGGAAGGAGGAGGAGGAGGAGGACGAAGAGGAAGAGGAGGACATGGAAAGGGAAGAGGAGGAGGAGGAAGGAGGAGGACGAAGATGAGGAGGAGGACGAGGAAGGGGAAGAGGAGGGAGAAGGAGGAGGAAGGAGGGAGAAGGGAAGGAGGAGGAGGAGGACGAAGAGGCGGGGAAAGGAGGAAGGAGGAGGAAAGAGGGGGAGGAGGAGGAGGACGAGGGCGAGGAAAGAGGAGGGGGAGGACGAAGAGGAGGAGGAAGGAGGAGGACGAAGAGGAGGAGGAGGAAGAGGAAGAAGAAGAGGAGGGAGAAGGAGGAGGAAGGAGGGAGAAGGGGAGGAGGAGGAGGAGGACGAAGAGGCGGGGAAAGGAGGAAGGAGGAGGAGGAGGAAGGAGGAAGGAGGAGAAAGAGGAAAGAGGAGGAGTACGAGGAGGAGGAGGAAAGGGAAGGAGGAGGAGGAAGGAGGAGGAGGAAGGAGGAGGAGGAGGAGGAGGAGGAGGAAGCAGGAGGAGGAAGGAGGAGGAGGAAGGAGGAGGGGAGGACAAGGATTA
>NC_061845.1:7073337-7075837 GCF_019202785.1 Penaeus chinensis
TAATTTCTTGATAAGTCAACTATAAACTAAATATTAAAAGGAATCCGATATGACATTGATAAGAATCTCCATTTCACAGGAGAGTAGACATTGGGGGTGATAGGGGGGAAGGGGAGAGGGAGGGAGATAATGACCCCAATTTTTCTCAAGCTAAAAGGGAGCGGGGAGGGAGGGGGGAGGGGGGTTGTTACGAAATTATCATTATTATCTTTTCTTTTCTTTCTTACTTTCACTCTTTTTTCTTTTCTTTCTTTCTTTCACTCTTTTTAATTTTCTTTCTTTCTTTTTCTCTCTGTTTTCTCCTTTCCTCGTTCTTTTTCTCTCTGTTTCCTCCTTTCCTCGTTCTTTTTCTCTCTGTTTTCTCCTTTCCTCGTTCTTTTTCTATTTCCGTAACCCCCCCTCCCCCCCCCCTCTTTCCCCATTTACGTAATTCCAGCCATATCTTTGCATTCAATTACTGACTAATTCGTGTGTATATTGAATTCAAGCGTATAAGTGATCAGCGCAATATGTGTCGACTTATAAGTAGTTAGAGATGAAGTTAAGTGTCTCATAAAAATGCTAATTGTGCGAAGAAAGTTAACGAAGATGCTTAAGACTCTCGGAAAAGTTTTTAGTCTCCGCTTGAATTGGAATAAATAACGTAAGCGGTGTATAGAAAACGGCGATCTCGTTTACACCTTACTTACGCCAAGCTGTTTTTTTTTTTTTTTTTTTTTTTTTTTTTTTTTGTCTTTGGTTGTTGTTTCCAAGTTCTTTGGCTCCCTTTTCGTGTTTTTTTTAAATCTTTGTTGGCTTTTCTCTCCTTTTTCTCTCCTGTTTTCTTCTTTTTCTTTTTCTTCTTCTTTTTTTCTTCTTTTTCTTCTTTTCTCCTTATTATCCTCTGCTCTCCTTCGTATTATTCTCTCTTCTTCTTCTTCATCTTCATCTTCACTTTCTTTTTATTACTCCTACGATAACGATAATATATAAATTTAAACATTACCGTCCTCATTATCATATTTTTTCTCATTATTTATATTTTCAGCAAAAAAAAAGATAATTATTTCATGATTATCTGTCTTAATCATCATAATTACTGATCACCGTATCACTATCATCAATAGTATTAATATTAGTTAATTGTTGATATTCTTACTATAACACTTATAATTTTGATATACATTCTTGTTCACTGTAATGCAAATGTTTGAAAAAAATATATATATATATTGTTGAGGATTGTACCATTTGATAACAACGATAAGATTCTCAAAATCATGTTATCACCCTATCACTCTTTCCCTAATTCAATCAACTGACGCTTTTCTTATCTCCTTTCCTTCTTATCTCACACTTTTGTCCTCTCTCTCACGTGCAGTTCTCAAACAGCCAATCACAAGCCGCTAACACAAATGGAGCTCTCTGATTGGCTGTCGCGTATCCTCTTGCTCCGATTGCTCTAGCATTGCACGAAGACGTGACCGGAATTTCAAGACGCTGTGTTTGTCTTCGAGGAATTATGATATACGAGAGGATGGTGGGGGTGGGGAGGGTGGGGGGAAGGGGAGGGGGATGGGGAGGGGGTGGTGGAAGAGGAAGGGGGTGGGGGAGGGGGAGGTGGATGAGGGTGGGGGTGGGGGAAGGGGTGGTGGACGAGGGAGGGGGTGGGGGGAGGTGGTGGGGGGAGGGGGTGGAGGAGGGGTAGGGGGGAGGGGGTTGGGGGAGGGGGTGGGGGAAGGGGTGGGGGAAGGGGTGGTGGATGAGGGAGGGGGTGGGGGAGGGGGTGGTTGATGAGGGAGGGGTAGTGGGTGGGGCAGGGGATGAGGGAGGGGGGTGATTGAGGGAGGGCGTGGTGGATGGGGATATATGATGGAGGGTGGGGATGATGGAGGGAAATGTTGGAGAGATTGTTGGGGGATGGAGGGAGGGAGATGGGGGTTCTGGATGGAGGGATATTAGGGGAAAGGGATGAGAGGGGGATTGAGGGAGAGGTGAATGTGTTGGGGGTATGCATACATATACGCATGAATGTATATATGTATATATATATAAATATATATATATATATATATATATATATATATATAAACACACACACACATATATTTGTATATATATATGTATATATATATATCTACATACTATATACATATATATATATATATATATATATATAAATATATCTATATATCTATATATATATATATATATATATATATATATATATATATATATATATATATATATATACATATATATACACATATATATACAAATACATACACACACACATATATATATACACACATATACACGACAACAGGTCCTTTTGACATCTTTTTTCACCATGATACTCCATTCACCCCTTTTACGCTGGGCTGAAGGCCGTTTCCTCAGCTGTCTGCCATAAATACAAGGGGAAGATCAGTCAGGGTAGTTTCCCGTTGCCTTTCCTGGCAATGTTTTTTATTGAGAAACTGGCTTTATAAGGGTTGCCAGCCAAGGGTAAAGAGTCCCT
>NC_061845.1:7080837-7090837 GCF_019202785.1 Penaeus chinensis
ATGCCAGGTCAGATTCAGGATGTAGCAGCGGGTATGTGCAGGTGTCGGCGGGTTGGTATAATCTACAGACTTTCTGTCAGCACATACGCGCGGTATGTATGTATATGTATATATATACATATACATATACATATACATGCATATCTATCTATCTATCTATCTATCTATATATATGTATACACATAAACACACACACACACACACACACACATACATACATATATATACAATACATATATATACACACTCACATACACAGTACGTACGTGTGTGTTCGTAGGCGTGAGTATGTGTGTGTGTGTGTGTGTGTGTGTGTGTGTGTTTGTGTACATCTATACATACGTACATATATACATACATACACAAAGATACATACATACATAATGCACCGTATGGGGTACAGACGCACATTGCACTGCTATTTCCTGTGCAATAGAAGCAACATATAAACATATATTCCTCCTCTTTCTTATTGCTTCCGGGCGGCAAAGGCAAGCGAATCAAGCATAGTTTATAATACAGAATTCTTGCTCCTTATTAACCCATCGGGCGGTTTACAATAAAGTGAGTTATTGTCGGCTATATATTACCAAAAGCATTCTCCACATTCTCAACATCTAATAAATTCTGAGCAGATTAATAACACAAGCTTGCGATTCACACCCCCCCCTCCCCTCCCCCCCACTCCCCAATTCGTGTAGAAAAAAAATAAAATGAAAAGGATGAGTTGCAATATTACTGTCATTTTGGAATTAATCTAAAGCGATTATTTATTCTTTTTAATCTAAATCAATTATTATTATTACTTACTCCTTATTCAAATCCATTATTCATTATTTATTTTTTATCCAAATCCATTATTAAATCATTATTAAATTGTATCTATTTAAGTATTAATTCAAATGCGTTATTTTGTCTATATACAAAGTAAATTCTCATCAGAACTAAAAAAAAAAAAAAAAATCATAAAATCACAAAACTACAGCAAAACTACAATGAATATATACTGTAGCTGATTCGTTACAAATGAAGGCAATAGCATTATCATTTACCCCAAAGAGGACGTCAACACGCAGTAAAGAGCATTTACAACGTACACACATATAAGCCTTGCAAGATTATGCAACGTGATACATTCGTTCCCGGATTCTCATCTCTGCAACACGTCTGTGCAAAGGGTCTGTGGCAATTATTGCAGTCCCGCAGAAGACGAAGGTTGCAAGGATGATGCACTGCGAGAAATCCTTATAATTCTCCTGCATGTCGGTTGCTCTTTGCTGTCGTCAGATCCGTAAATCTTCCTTGAGGTAAAAGCACTGCAGTTGATGTCTCTTCCTGGGCCGTCGTGTTGACAGAAAACAAAAGTTCGTTTTTTGTGTCGAGTGCTACTTGTTCATTTTTATATAAATTCATGTGTGTGTGAGGGAGAGAGAGAGAGAGAGAGAGAGAGAGAGAGAGAGAGAGAGAGAGAGAGAGAGAGAGAGAGAGAGAGAGAGAGAGAGAGAGAGAGAGAGAAGGAAAGAGAGAGACGGACAGAAACAGAGAAAACAGGCAATAATCATAACCTATTTTTTAAAAATCTAAACGTCTTCCTCGCACGTAAAACACCGTAAATAGTTAATGGTTACAATTAAACAAGTAAATGTGCTAGATATCAGGGTCATGTAGCACACACACACACACACACACACACACACACACACACACACACACACACACACACACACACACACACACAACAACAACAACAACAACAACAACAACAAACAACAGAACGGAAAACAGAACACGGTGTGTGCAGAAAGAACATTCCCTTTGGCGAGATGAAAGTTTGTAACTCTATCTTATCTCGTGACTCTCCCTTGTGTTCTTCCCCATTCTTTCCCAAGACACACAAAGAAGTCAAAGAAGAAGAGGAGGATTAGGGAGAGGGAAAAACGGGGAGAGGGAGGGAGGGAGGAAGGGGAGAGAGAGGGAGGGAGGACGGGGAGAGGGAGGGAGGGAGGAAGGGGAAGGGGGAAAACATAAAACTGAAGACCACAACGACACTGGCTGTTTTCCTGTCAAAACGAAAGGGTTCTGAGCGCTTCCTTAGACAAAGAGGCTAACGTAAAAGGCTCCTGATTTTTCCTTTTTCCCCTCCCTGTGTTTTATTATTTTTTTCTTTCCATCTCTCACTGTCTCTTTCGTTTACTCCCACTCTCTCTGTTTCTTTCGTTTTCTCTCTCTTTTTCTCCATTCGCCTGTCTTTTATTTCTTCTTGTTTTTTTATTCTCTCCTTTCTCTCTTTCTACCTCGCCGCTTCTCTCCTCTTTTTCTTTTTTTCTTCGCTTCGTTCCTTCCTCTCTCTGTCATCGTTTCTTTCATCATATCTTACTGTTTCCGCCTCTTCCCTGTTCCCTTTCTCCACCCCCCCCCCTTCCTCTCTCTTTCTCTTTCTCTTCTTTTCATCTCCCCCCTCTCTCTTTCTCTCCCTCCCCCTTTTCTCTCTCTCTCTCTCTCTTTCTCTCTTTCCCTTTCACTCCTTTCCTTCTCTGTTGCAAAGATCAGCTATTGAGACTGTGGACTTAAAGCCGATAGAAGGTAAGAGAGGGAAGTCACAGAAAAGAAATTCGTTGGTTTTTCACTTTTCATTTATCTATGTATATTGTATTTACCTGTTTATTTATTAATTCATTCATTTATCAGAATATTTTGTTTTATTCATTTTTTGTGTGTTGGACGCCTGGAAGAAACGACGAAAAAGGTTTGATTTTAAGAGACAATTAGGCATCTCCTCGTCTGTGTTTTAAATCAGGGAGGGAGAGGTTGGGGAAAACAGGGGGCGGGTGATAGAGGAGGTTGGGGGAGAGAGGTCGTATAGGGTGGGGGTGGAGAGAGGGAGGAAGGAGGGAGAGGGAATTAAAGGGAAGGAGGTTGGTGGAGAGGGGTGGAGGGAGGGAGGAGGGTGAAGGGGGAGAGAGAGCGTATAGGGGGGGTAGAGAGGAGGGAGAAGACATACAGCTTGTCGTATGTTAGTCTCATAGATCCTTCCTGTGTTTCCTTTGCATATTCTAACATAAATAACAACGACGCTTTGGTATTTCCAAGATATTGTAAACTTCAGATTTTGCAGACAGTGTTGACAGCTTTTTATCTTTTTATTTATTATTATTACGGTTTTTAAGATTCAAGATTTAAGATTTAAGATAGAATAGTATTTTCTCGAGGCTTCATAACGTAATAATATTTTGAGCCTTCGAATTATTTTACAATCTAGAATAACCTAAAAACGATATTTGCTTAGGGTAAGCAGGAAAGGAAAAATAGAAAAACGAAAGAGAAAGCTTCCATTCAAAAAAAAGAAAAAAAAAGAAAAAAAGTAGAATGATATGAATTAATACCGACACGATTGTTATAAATACTATAAAAATTATCTATAACAATCAGGCACTTTTGAGCAAAAGACTAAAATAACACAGGGTAACGTTAAAGACTAAAATAACATAGGATAACGTTAGCTTATGGAACTTAATAGCACAGACGGAAAAGTTTCTAACGAGCAAGTCCCATTTGGCGCACTAATAGGGTCTTTGAAATTTCTTTTAAAGCTAGTATGGTAATTGGTTTTCTTATTACGTCGCTCGCTTTTCATTTGTTTTTACGATGCTGTTTTTTTTGTGTGTGTAGGGATACGGGCCTCTAAGATATTTTACTAAACGAGATATATTGTTGCTTTAAATTCAGGGGGAATTATGAATATCGTAATTGAACTTAATTTGGCATTATCATTGTTTATTGGAAACGAGATAACCAAATGAATTGAGTCTGGAATAAGGGATAAAGATTTTTTGAGAGAGAGACGAATTATTGATATTAGATTAATTTCTGTGCAATCAAATTAGGGATTACGAATATGAATGATCGTATTCGACAAAACAAAACAAAACAAAAACGAAAAAAAGTAAAACATGGCCAGAAAACATTTTAATATTTTCTCAATTTCCTTTATATCACGGAAATGTAGACTAGATGATTTTATCGCCACGAAATGCATGAAAATTCGATTCGAAAATATTTGAAAGCGATACGCCAATGGCTCGTAACTTTCATGGCGGGAACACCTCATGGCCTTTTCATCGGTTCCGAGGAAGTTATATGAGATTATTGATTTTTACTCAAGGAAATGGTTTTCTTTTGATAATTCGTTTGAATTTTCTGAGTACGTGATTATTCTGTTTGTTTTGATGCCCAGATGTGATTCGGAAAGGGTGTCTTTCTCTTAATATAAAGCAGAAAGGTGTTACATAGAAATACGTACGCATGCGCATCTGTGTGATACACACACACACACGCGCGCGCGCGCATAAGCAGAGAAATATAATAGAAATAGATAGGGTTAGATAAAAAAAGGAAAGAGTGAAAGAGAAAGAGAATAAGAAACAGAACCAGAGATATAATAAGAACTAATCTAAATAAAGGGCAGCACCACATAACTAACACCCTCACTCTACACCACTCCCTCCCTCCCTCCCTCCCTTTCCCCCTCTCCTCGCTTCCCTTCCCCTCACCACTTTCCCCTTACTCCATCTCAAGCCCACATCCCTCCCTCCCCCCCTACCGGATCGTCTTAACCGAAATATAACCCCGTTACCCCGCAGCGCTGGCAATAGTCCCAGTTTATGACGACTTGCTCTCTCCGTGGAAGGCTGAAGGAGGTGTTTGAGGCACAGAGAGAGAACGATGTTACATGTACCCAGTGTGGACGGAAGTGTAGTTACAATGCGAGAGGGCGGGCGTTTCATGGGGGCGTTACATGGGAGAATTCCATGGGCTTATAAGTTTCGTCATTTGGAGGAGTGTGTTGGAGAATTAAGGTTGGTCGGACTTAATGAGAGTTTGATGGGTCTTCACTATCATTAACATCGTCATCGTCATCATCATCAACTTCATCACCATCGCCATCATCATCGTCGTCAATCATCATCGTTATCATCTACAACAACGTCGTCGTCACCATCATCATCATTATCATCACTATTATTATGTTGCTGCCGTTTTACTGCTGTCTTATTGCTTCTCTGATGTACTTATCATAATCAATAATACCGTATTAACATCCTTATTTAGAATGTAAACAGTCCAATTGTATTATTTACCTCTCACAAGAAATACACGAACAAAATAGTAATTTACGTAATACAAATCCAAAGACCGTTTAAACCTAATAATATATATCCCAAATAAACGTCTATTTTTTTCTCTCTCGTTGAAGAAACCATAAAAATCTGGTAAATAGTCCAAGCCACAGCGCACAGTACAAAGACCATTCCACGAAAACGCAGAGCAAAAGGCCAAATGGCGAAGCACTCAACAAACTTCTTGTTATGGTTTTCCAATCGGAATTTCCTCAATGATCTCCTTAACAAATTCTTTTCCCATGTTCTATTGTTCACGCAAAACACACACTACACCTACACTACACTCTGAGTGGCTGGAAAGTCATTGTGGATGTTTGAATGCGGGTGGAAATGGCGAACGAAGTGAATTCACGTTTTTGAAAGTAATGTTGGAATGTTGGAATGTGTAATGGTTTG
Source organism: Penaeus chinensis (assembly GCF_019202785.1). NCBI lineage: Eukaryota > Metazoa > Arthropoda > Malacostraca > Decapoda > Penaeidae > Penaeus > Penaeus chinensis. Next base: position 7,086,414 of record NC_061845.1, read on the forward strand.
TATCCAGACGTCATCGTGAAACTTTCTAACGCTTTTTATGCATGGCAGTGTTTGTATTGCTACACGTCGATTACTATTATCGTCATTCTTCTTATTGTTATTGTATTTTTTCTTGTTGTTGTTGTTGGCGTTGTCATCACGATCATATCAGCAGAATCTCCGAATACACCAAAATTCACTGGGGTTAAACTCTCAGCCAATCTCACACCTGGCTACCTGGGTGCGTTGTTGACGGTTATTGCCTACACTATAACCCAGGTCATTCGCCTTCGTATTGAAAAATATCAGATAAATTTATTATCTCTACTGCAAACTATACTTGATGACTTAATGGCCTTTCGGTTAATGGCCTTTCTGTGTCCAACGACTCGGCAGGTCATCTCTGATCTTGCCATTGCCTCGGTTCAACCAGAAATAATCCCAGGTCTTCTTAAATTGCGACGGTGATTTCTGCCGAGGTGAATGCACAGAATGAGGTCAAGTAGTAGAGCCTACAGCGCGGACTCTCAGCGTAGGACCAACGAAGAGCAGTGACAGCGCGGGCAAAACAGATCTCAATGGGTGGCGGGAATGAGCGTTAGTGACGAGAGAGAGAGAGAGAGAGAGAGAGAGAGAGAGAGAGAGAGAGAGAGAGAGAGAGAGAGAGAGAGAGAGAGAGAGAGCACATCAAGCTAACAAAACCAGATCTAGCACTGAATTCCCGCACGCCTAGAGGTTCTAATATATGGAACGCCAATAGCAGTTAAAATCTGGTTTCAGTTCGGAGCATTTTACCTTAACAAGTGGAACGGCCTTTTTCGATTGTTTACCTGTAGTTCCTCATGACGTCAACTCCACCTTTTTACACCATTGATTAATTGGATAACTTGCCCACGTGTTGACGGGTCTTTAATGGCTCGGTGGGTTTCGTTTCGTGTCAGCCTAAATGGTAAGACTTAGTCACGTGCGCAAGTTTACAGTGGCTATTAATAAACGCGAAAATAAGGTCATTGATTTTTCCCACGCCAGTCCTTTTTATTACTGAGCCCATTCCCTGCAAAGCTCGCCTATTAGAAGTAAAAACCACTTCATTATTGAAGTTATCATTATCAGTATTATAATCAGCATCATCATCATCATCATCATCATATTATTATTATTATTATTAATATTATTATTATTATTATTATTAATATTATTATTATTTTCATCATTATTATCATTATCATTATTATTATTATTACTACTACTATTATTATTATTACTACTACTATTATTATTACTACTATCATTATTATTATCATGATGATAATGATGATTATGAATATGATTATTATTATGATGAATATTACTGTTATCATTAATATTGTTGTCATTGTTGTAATTATTGTTATTGTTATTATTACTATTACTATTACTATTATAATACTTATAAGTATAAGTACAGTAAACCAACCACACCAACACCAACAACCTGTGTGTGTGTGTGTGTGAGTGTGTGTGTGTGTGAGTGTGTGTGTGTGTGTGTGTGTGTGTGTGTGTGTGTGTGTGTGTGTGTGTGTGTGTGTGTGTGTGTGTGTGTGTGTGTGTGTGTGTGTGTGCAAAAGAAAATATATCGGTTCACACGAAACTAAGCGAACGATACGAAAAAAAAAAAAAAAAAATGCAAATGGAAATCATCAAGAGAAGAAAAGGTGGGAGAGAAATACGTGAGCTGTAATGAAAATTCAAGTATTTTGCAACGTTAAATGAGCACTGGCGTATTCGCGAACATTTTACCGGCCAATTTGCGAAGTTTAATGGGACGAAACAGTAACCATTCTTTCCTCTCTGTTCTCGCCATCTCTTGCCATTTTTCTTGCCTATGTGCTCTTTCTGCCTTTTATTTTCGTTTATTTATTGTTCTATTTTGCTTCTTCTGTCTTTGGCTTTCTCTCTCTACTTGTTTCTCTCTTTTGCTTTCTGTCTCTTTCCCTCTGTGTGCCTGTATTTCTCTGTTTTTCTACTCTCTCTTTCTTTCTTTCTCTCTCTCTCTCTCTCTCTCTCTCTCTCTCTCTCTCTCTTTCTTTCTTTCTCTCTTTCTCTCTCTCTCTCTCTCTCTCTCTCTCTCTCTCTCTCTCTCTCTCTCTCTCTCTCTCTCTCTCTCTCTCTCTCTCTCTCTCTCTCTCTCTCTCTCTCTCTCTCTCTCTCTCTCTCTCTCTCTCTCTTTCTTTCTCTCTCTCTCTCTCTCTCTCTCTCTCTCTCTCTCTCTCTCTCTCTCTCTCTCTCTGCATACATATTTTCACACGGATGAGAGACGAGAGAGAGATATATAAATAGAAAAAGATACAGTTATACAGATAGACTGATATGCAGACGGACAGACAGACAGATAGATAGACAGGTAGATAAATAGACTACATATAAACAGCAAGATAGAGGGTAAAATAAAGAGAGAGATAAAATAAATAGATAAATAGCTAGAAAGATATACATACTGGTTGTAAAATTAGTAGATAGCAAAATAAATAGACAGCGAGATGGATACAGAGAGAGGGAAAGATGAAAATGTATCCGTTCCCCTTTCCATCTCCCTCCTTCTCCTCCCTCCCCCTTCCCTCTCCTCCCTCCTTCCCTCTCTCCCTCCTTCTCCCTCCTTCTCCTCCCTCCCCTGTTCCCTTCTTTTCCCTTCTCCCTATCCTCTCTCCTTCCTTTTCCCTCCTTCTCCCTCTCACTCATCTTCCCCCCTCTCCCTCATCTTCCTCCTTCTCCTCCATCCCCTCTCCCCCTCCTTACCCCTCTCCCCCTCCAACCCCTCGGGCCATTTAGTCACGGCCGCATCTCAGGAAAATCAATGCAAGACAAATTTCCTCGAATACACACCTGCGTTCTGGCGTCGTGAGAAAAAGAAAAAAAGAAAAAAAGAAAAAGAAAAGAAAAAGAAAGAAAGAAAAAAGAAAAAAAATCCTGTCAGTTTTATTTTTCTTATATTTTTTCTTTTATTTTTTTTTCTTATCCCTGCAACATTGTCACTCTGATCACTTTTCGGATACTAAACTCATGAAAACTCTTTACTTCAGAATAGAAAACACTGGAATCATCAGTATTGGAATAAGGATTTTTTTTTTCTTCTTATGATGATTTATATGATGATGATGATAAAGAAAGAAGAATTTATGATGATATAAAGAAAGATGATATGATAAAAGATGATATGTTATTATATATATTTTATTTATGATTATGATATGATGATGTTGGTATGTTTATGAGGGTTTTTGTTTATTATTTATGATAAAATGATTTTTTTTATGTGTTTAAAAGATGTAAAAGATAATTTTGATATGATGATAATTTTGATGGATGATATATGATGATATGATTTTTTTTGATTTTAAAGAAAATGAATTTTATATGAAAGATGATGAATTTTGAAAGAAAAGATTAAAGATTTTAAAATTTTATGATTTAAAGAAATTTTGATTTATGAAAGAATTAATTAAAATGATATGTGAATATGTTTAAAGAAAATTTTAAAGATAATTTAAAGAAAATATTGGGTGATTTATTTAAAAATATTAAAATTTTTTTTTTATATGTAATTTATAATTATTTATTTTGTTTATGAAAAAATAAAAGTTTTTTGGGTGTTTAAAGAAAAATTATATTAAAAGATTGGGTGAAAGATTTTTATGATGGATTTTATGATTAATAATTAATTATTTAAAAGAAAAGAAAGAATTTTTTATGATTTTGATAATTATGAAAGATTTTTATATGTTTTGATTAAAGATTTATGAAGATGATGATGTTTTTGATGAAAAAGATAATTAATTTATGATGTGTGTTTAAAATTAATGAAATTTGAAAGATATTTATTTTTTTATGTGTAATGATAAAATGAAAGAAAAGAAAATTTTTTTTAAAAATGTTTTGATAAATTTTTGAAAGTGATGATAATTATGATGATGAAAATTTTTTTAAAATGTTAAATGATAATTTAAAAGATGAAAAGGTGATGTTTATTTTTAATGATAAATTTTATGATGATATTTTATGAATTTTAATGATTTAAAATTTTTGAAAGATGATGATGTTTATGAAGTAAATGAAAAAATTAAAGAAAAAATTTATTTATGATGTTTAAATGTAATGATTAAATTATGATGATTTATTTTTATGATGATGATGTTTTTGATGTAATTTAAATTATGATTTATGTGATGAAAGATGTAAAAGTTTAATTTATATTTTTTTGAAAATTTTAAAATGAAAAATTTTTTATGATTTTATGAAAAGATGTTTTATTATTAATTTTTATAAAATTTGATGGGTTTTGATGTTTAAAATGAAAAATAATTTTGAAAGATATGATTTATAATTAAAGATGTTTTGTTTTTAATTTTATAAAAAATGATTTTAAAAGATGAAAAAATTAAAGATGATGAATTTATTTTGAAAATGGG
>NC_061845.1:7100837-7103337 GCF_019202785.1 Penaeus chinensis
ATGGAGCATTAAATTGCTTTCACGTGTTATGGAAATTCCAACATTTTGGTCTTTGTTAACTCCGTATCAAAAGCAATTAAACACTTGACATTTAAATCCAAACATTGTGATTTTATGTCAATCACTCCTATTTGTTAATTTTTTTTTTCTATGTATATCTATTCATTTATTTTCTTTCTTTATCATTTAATTTCATTCTGTATTTATTTATTCTTCTGTTCATTTTATCACTTGACAATAAAATATTTCAAGATTAACAATAATGATGATATTGGGAAAGGCGTTAATTGCATATATGGTAAAAATCATTAACTTTTATCATGTTGCTAATGATAATGAAATTGCTGTAGCGATAACGTAGACTTTTGCAATTTTAATAATTGAAACTAATTGTGAAATTCTTGAATAAAAGGGGAAAGAAACAAGAAAATAATATATATAAAACAAAGAAAAAAATACACATCGAAAGACGAAGATGGGAAGAGACAATAGACAAAGAGAGAAATAGGGGAGAGAGCAAACAAGAAGAAGGTAAACTAATTAGAATGGGATATGAGTGATGAAGAGAGAAAAGGAGAATATAAGAGATAAGAAAAAATATAACAAAAAAGAGAAACGAAAGTTATATGAAGAAAAGGGAAGCAAACGTAAGGATATTTTTTTTATTTCTTTGTTATTACTATTTAGAGAGAGAGAGAGAGCGAAAGAGAAAGAAAGAAAGAGAGAGAGTGAGAGAGAGAGAGAGAGAGAGAGAGAGAGAGAGAGAGAGAGAGAGAGAGAGAGAGAGAGAGAGAGAGAAAGAAAGAGAGAGAGAGAGAGAGAGAGAGAGAGAGAGAGAGAGAGAGACAGAGACAGAGACAGAGAGAGAGAGAGAAACAGAGAGAAAGAGAGAGAATGAGAGAGAACGAGCGAGAGAGACAGAGACAGAGAGAGAGAGAAACAGAGAGAAAGAGAGAGAATGAGAGAGAACGAGCGAGAGAGACAGAAATATCAGAATAGAAATAGAGATAAACAGACAAACAGACAGACAAACCACAGATAGACAGAGAAAGAGAGAGAGAAAGAGAACGTTACTTCATTTTCCTTTCCTTTTCGTTATCTTAAGAGGTGGCAAATGGTCGAAGGTGAATCAGAAACCTAATTATCGGAACCCCATTAATTAGTCAGAGAGAGAAATTTATTGACAGCAACTCTAGTACTCTGGGTAAGAAGGACTCTGGAAGGAGTTTAGGTAATAAGAATGATAGTAATGATAATAACTGTAATAATAATGATGATGATGATGATAATGGTAGTAAGGATGATGATAATGATGATGAAAATAATAATAATAATAATAATGATAACAGTAATAATAATAATAATCATAATAATAATCATAATAATAATAATAAAAAATAATAATAACAATAACAACAATAACCACAACGAAAATAATAATAATAATGATAATAATAATGATAAAAACAACAACAACAACAAGTATATATATATGTATATAAATATGTAAATAATTATAATAATGGTAATAATAACAACGATACTAAAACAAAGATGATAATTATATAATGATAATAATGATAATAATAATAACAATAATAATAATGATAATAATAATGATACAATAGTAATGATGATAATAATAATAGTAATAATAATAATGATAACAACAATAATAGTAATAATAATAATAATCATAATAATAACGATGAAGATAATGATACTAATAATGATAATGATAATGATAATAAGAATATTTAATGGTGATATTAATAGTGATAATAACGATAACAATATTAGTACTAATATTGATAACAATGACAATGGCAATGCTAATGATAATGATAATGATATTGACACTTATAATAATAATGACAATAATTCCTTATTTCGTAAGGAAGTTACATAATCAAGTCATTCTTAAACACACACACATATACCTGTTTTCCGATTTGCCTTGTGTGTGTGTGTGTGTATTCCTATCCACTTTAACCTTACGTAATCAAAGTCTTCTTATACAATACGTATTGTAAAGGATAACATTAAATCAAAAGTGGAGTTAGAACCAATATTCTGCATTTCGTTATTTTTTTTATGTCGTGTCTCTAAATTTTGTGAAAATCTTACACCTTGTTGATAATTTTAGATCATAATCGTGCCTATTTCATCCTCCATCCTGCAGTCAGGCATTATTAAACCCACATATTAATTAACACTTAAGCCCCTGCTGGTTAAAACTTGATATTGAGTATACTTAAAAATGAGGTTTGTTATGCACATGATTTTCTTGACAACACTTTGAAAGGATATCTTCTTATTAGATATTACATAAACAGATTTTCCCTTTTGCTAAAAAGTCTCTCGTTCAATCAACGTATATTGCGTATTCTTCCCTTTCTTGATTTTATCGTCTTCTGTCAAGAAATATGATTAATCTCATCCTGTGAAATCCGTACGCCCTTACCAAGCGTGACAGTCTTACCTCCTTCTCCTGTGAAAT
>NC_061845.1:7118337-7120837 GCF_019202785.1 Penaeus chinensis
ATAAACATACATATATATGTATATATATATTTATATAAATATATATATATATATATATATATATATATATATATATATATATATATATATATATATATATATATATATATATATACATACACACACACACACACACATACACACACACACACACACACACATATATATATATATATATATATATATATATATATATATATATATATATATATATATATATATATATATGTGTGTGTGTGTGTGTGTTTCTTTCCTTACTTACTGCAGTGACTCCCTCATGATGACGGAAGCTTTCCGCTGAAGATGATAGTAATAACTATGGCAACAATGATAACAAAGTACCCATAACTATATCACGGAACAAGAACAAGAGCAAGAACGTAAAACAAGTAAAACACCAACATCAACAAGCGAATAAAAAAACAAATGACAATACAGCAACAAATACATTACCTAAAACTAAGAAAATACAGGAACGTAGATTGTGTTTCTGAGGGGAAGGGACGAGGGGAAGAGGGGGAAGAGGGGGAAGAGGGGGAAGAGGGGGAAGAGGGGGGAAGAGGAGGGGAAAGGTGGAAGTGTCTGCTGCAAGAAATTCATGAGTGCCATGAGAAATATACTAACAATGTTGCAACGCAAGCACACGCCGTAAATTATTGATATAGTTTTACAGGGTGAAATGTGTTGTCGGAACTCCCACTGGTATTCATTACTGGACAAACTGCCAATAATTTTAACATTCACCAACTGTCATGCACGTTTACTTTTTCGGTAGTAAAATTATATGAATGGCTGGTACAATTTATGATAATTCCAACTTATAAAATGAAATGAAAACATAACGGATTAATTTCTATACACACACACACACACAACAACGTCAACAGTAATCATAATGATAATGGTGATGATAATAATGATAATAATAATAATAATAATAATAATAATAACAACAACAACAACAACAACAACAATAATAACAATAACATTGCTAGTAAAAGCAATAAGGATAGCAGCAGCAATAATAATAACAATGATATTGGTAATGATAATAATAATCATATCAATAACAGTTATAATGATAATGACAGTGATGATGACAATGATGGAAATGATGCTGGTAATAAAGATAACAATGATAATAACGACAATAATGATAATGATGATAAGAATATTGAAGGTAATCATGACAATGGTAATAATAACCATGATAATGATAATAATGATAATAACAGTGGCAACAATAATGATAACAATGGTAACAACAATGAAAAATAAGCAATGGCTATACCAGGGGACAATATATAGGAGAAGAATAGTGCTTTCCTATAGCTTGTGTATTGACTAATGTTTCTCTCTCCACAGACGGGTGATGCTGTAACCAGGATGCCTCATAAACTCGGCTTCCACGTGACACAGGCTTCAAGTGAGTATGTTGTGCATGTGGGTATGTTGTCTTTTTTTTTCTTCTTCTTCTTCTTGGGTGTATCCGTTGGTGTTGTGTTGATTTCTGTTTGTCTTGTCTTCTTTGTCTTGTCTGGTTATTCTAGTTTTTCTCTTTACTTTTCCTTCTTTTGCTCTCCGTCTCTGTCTGTCTGCCTCTTTCTCTCTCTCTCTCTCTCTCTCTCTCTCTCCCTCTCTCTCTTTGTATGTCTGTCTGTCTGCCTGTCTATCTGTCTGCCTGTCTATCTGTCTGCCTTCTATCTGTCTGTCTGTCTACCTGTCTGTCTTTGTCTCTATCTTCCTCTCTCCCTCTCTCATTTCTTCTTTCCTCTGCCCCTCTCTCTTACTACCAATCTATCAATCCTACTTGACATTCAACTAAAATCCCTTCATCATGTCTTACCCATTTGTTTTTTTTATTTCACGAAATTAGAGACACTAGCATTTAAGCTTTTTGCTAAAAGAGAATGACTGGCAATTAGTCTGCTTTATAATTTGTGCAATCTTTTTGTCTGTGTGCGTGTCACTTTACAATTTCCTAGAGAATATTCATCGATAACAAACGCTGCAGTATTAATGTTGCTTAGTGATATATATTATTCATGCTTGGAGGTAGAATTCACAAAGAACTGATGAAATATTTATCAGCTCTCAGATTTCTCAAATGGTAATGTTTTAGATATATGATGAAAAATGTAAGATTGTCTCTTGGCTGGATTTTAAATATTTGATATTTTTTCTGAAAAAGTGACATACTTTGATATCTGAGATTAGCATGCCAGGCATAGATCATTATCATATTAAGCCAAAATAGAACAGGAAGTGACTCAAAATGGGAATACAGTCATCCATGTAACCGGCGATACCATGTATGAAATAACGGTATGAAATAGTTAAAAGTCTACGGATACATCAAGCAACATTTCATTTTCTCGTGCAAAAGGCAAAAGTACGAGGCCATAATATACGTTTTGTGTGGATTCCATCGCATGTTGGAATCCCTAGGCATGATCATGCTGATCGCCTAGCAAAGTCAGCATGTGACAAACAAAGTGTG
>NC_061845.1:7125837-7128337 GCF_019202785.1 Penaeus chinensis
CTCTGTTGTTCGTCTGTGTGTGTGGACTCGGGTTCTTTTCAACGTTCTATGACGGTTATTTGTTTATTTATTTGTCTGTGGGGTATTTATGAGTGTTGGCTCTGCTTCGTTTTAGTTGTCTGTTTGTTTGTCTGTCTGTCTGTCTCTCTCTCTGTCTATCCCCCTCTCTCTCTCTCTCTCTCTCTCCTTCTCTCTCTGTCTCTCTCTCTCTCTCTCTCTCTCTCTCCTCTCTCCCTCTCCACTAACCTCCTCTCTCTCCCTTCCTCCCTCCGCAGTCTATCTCCTTGCTTCTCTCTCTTCCTTTCCCTCCTTTCTGCCCTTTTTTCGCTCTCTCGAGTCCGCTATTTTTGTTTTTCACCTAACAAACTTTATGTCATTTATCATCCAACATCCGGACATGTATTTCATTCCCACTCAGTGGCTTCCAACACCCACTCTCCCACTCACGGTGTTTGCTCATCCACAGTTCATACTCTCTTTCCCTCTCTCCACGCTCTCTCTCTCACTCACAGCTTTGCAACATTGCTATCATTTTCCTTTTGTCTGTATCCATCTTTTCTTGTGTCGTTGTTTGTCTCTATTCTCCTCTCATATTTCTTCCTCCTTTTCTGCGTCTTTTCTTAGCACCATCTTTCCGTGTTCGCTTTATCGTTAAGATTTCACTGACGTAAAAGATCAAGAAAGTCAGTTTTTTTTTTCTTATTTTTTTATCCGTTGATTACATTTCTTAACTCAGCATTTTCTTCGTCTCTCGGTTTCTATTGTGAATTTTTCTTCGTGAATCTTTTTTTTAATCCAATTTATCAGTCTGGTGTGTTGTTTTCGTCTGGTTGACTCTCCGCGTGTCTGTCTATCGATCCATCTATTTGTTTATCTGTAAATCTATCTATCTATTTACTTATCAGTCTGTCTGTATATCTATCTGACTGGTTGTCTGTCTTTATTTATTTCAGCATCCATTATTTATGTTATTATCATTACAACTATCAGTATATTACTACTCTCTCCCTCTCTCCCTCTCCCTCTGTCTGTCTGTCTGTCTCTTTCTCCCTTCGTCTCTAATTTGCTCTCCCTCTGAAGCCCCAGTTTTTAATTACGCCTTGCATTAATTCTGATCCAATCTCTGCCTCCACCCTTCCCTCTATCGTTGGATTAGTTACCCATTCTTCTCCACCTTTCGACCTCTTCCACTTTTCTCTTAACGTTATTACTTATTCCACTTCTATCATTTATACACCAATGTCTTTCTTCCTGTTTATTTTCCTCTGTCTCTCTCTCTCTCCCCTTTGTTTGCTCTCCCCTCTCACTCGCTTATTCTTTCACTCTTCGTTCTTTCCGGTTAACTTTAATCGTGTTGCTCGTGTGAGTGTGTGTATGCATGCGTATATGAGTGATTAATGTGTATGTACGTATATGTGTAAGTGTGTTTGTGATCGCATATGTATATATACTCGCACGTGTAAATGTCCACCTTCGTCCGCGTCCCCGTGATGGAACGCTCATTTCATATTCATACCTGAACATATATCTTCCTCTATGCGATCTCCTCTTTTCTCCACGATCTTTCAGGAGACATACTGATGACCATACTTTTTTTCTGATATACTATGAGAGTTTTCAGTACTTTATTTTCTCTTTAAGTCTTTATTGAAAGGTTTTGGCAATACTATATATATTTGTTTATGTTTTGTGATTGGAAATAAAAAAAAAAACGAAAAATGAAAAAAAGAACATTCTTGTTTTGACATTTTTTTGACAGTGTTAAATACCGTTTTTTTTTTTATTGATCAACGAATCCCTCAAAGGAAGACATTTTCCTTTTCATTTCTATATAAAGTCGTCCATTTTTCTTCTACAATAAGAATTTACAAGGCGTTCAATTACAAAACTGGTTTTACATGGATATCTATATCCGAAATAACAGAAATCAAGTCAATTAGGAAAACATGAATCATTGTCCTAAATTAGAATCAATTTCGTATTTTGTTAATTAATATAGTTGTTGTAAGCGGACTGTAAATGCTTTAATGACAAAATTATTACGACTAATGTTACTATTATTATTGTTATTATTATCATCACCATTATTGTTATCAGTGTTTTTGTTATTATCATTATATATATACATACATATATACATATATATATCTATATATCTATATATCTATATATATATATATATATATATATATATATATATATATATATATATATTATGATCATTGTTATTAATATCATTATAATTATTGTTATAATCATCATTATCAATATCATTGCGATTATTGCTATTACTATAATTTTGTTGTTATCATCATCCTCTTATTAATTTTATCTTCACTGTCATTATCACTATCATTATTACTATAATCATTATCATCATTGTCATTATTATTATTATTACTATCATCACTATTATTATTATCATTGATATTCTTACCATCATGATTATTATTATTATCACTACAGTAGGTACACAGTATTTACCACTAAACAAATCAAT
>NC_061845.1:7135837-7155837 GCF_019202785.1 Penaeus chinensis
ATAGGAAAAAAGAATATAGAAGATGAATTTTACGTTACAAAGGGCAAGTAATTACGTCTGAAGTCGCGTTTGATGGAAGCGATGTGAAACTTGGCACGGGTTCGAGAGAGCGCAAGTGCATACACACACACACACACACACACACACACACACACACACACACACACACACACACACACACACACATACACACACACACACACACACACACAAACACACACACACACACACACAAACAATCATAATATAATGATTGTTAGGAATAAGTTATTATGGTTATAAAGACGAAAATATAATAACAAAAGTAATATTAATAAATCTGATATTTGCGCTGATTGTGATAACAAAGATAATATGCCTACTAACCATAACACACGCACGCGGATTAATACATGACTTCACCCTCATAGCCTCAGACCCGCATAAAAGGTGTAAGGTGTAGATGATGGCTTCGTGCGTGCGTTCAATTTCCTTCTGTGTTGGCGTTCGATGTGAGTTGCTGGGTACAGTTAAAAGAAATTGTACACACGAGACAAAGAAATGGACGAACTTAAAACCCTTTTTAATAACTACTGTGTTGATCTGAGTATCGGCTTTGGAACGAAAAGGTTAAAGTTTTCAGTTAGGTTAAGTTTCCACTTGAACTTTGCTTTTATCAAATTTCAGTAATGTAAATATATCTATTTGACGTCATTCAAATTTATGAATTCATTTATTTTTTGTTATTGCTAACATCAATAATATTTATGATGTTATACTTATTATTGTTATTATGAATATATTTATCACACACTAATATGTGTCCAATATAGAGAGGTTTTTCTCATGTGTTTTGCAACATTTGTAACGATTAGACTAAACAAATAAACGAAAATAAAATATCAAATATTTTGCAAAACAAACACATCTTGCTTATTTTAGAATGCAGCCAAGAGACCACGTCCAGTGTTGGTCTCCCCATATGGTCGCAAAAGCGCAGTGCTCATAAAGCAAAGGGAAAATGAATTAAGGAAAACTTTGTCGTAGAAGGAGTCGAAAATATACCGCGGTGACTGTTTTTGTTTTTGTTTGGAATATAAAGTCTAACGTTATTGCCAGCTTTCACTTCCACTGCTGAATATGGAAGAAATGCAGGAGAGTATCACAGGTGGTGAAAGTGAAAGGGTATAAAAAGATTGCATACGATACTTCATATTTCTATCAAGAAGAGTTCTATTGATTATACGAAAGTTCAGAGAAACCATCTGACCTGTTAGCTTCCTGGCTAAAAGCAAAGACATGCTTAAAGCCGGAATTAAAAAAAAAAAGAAAAAAAAAAAAAGAGAAAAAGCTTATCAGACTAAAGGGGAGGCTCTTCCTTACTTACTTTAACCAAACAGAAGAACTTGTATATTGCAAGGATTCTCTAAGGCTTGTTATCGAAATGGGAATGCAGGACTATTTACCAAAGGGCAAGAGACCTGGGGTGCGTTTTATTCCAGTCACTGCTAGTCACTTTCCGTTGGCCAAGTCGACTAAGATATGAACACAGTTAAAGCTCAAAGCCAAACTTGAGACTCAAATTACGATGTCGACACACACACACACACACACACACACACACACACACACACACACACACACACACACACACACACACACACACACACACACACACACACACAAAGTGGTCGCAGAAGCTGCCCTGTAATGAGCGCCTGTATCTACTTGTGGTGAATTCTGGATCGTTAACTTCGTGCTTGGCAGCAAAGTGCTTAGTGGAAGCTTTACTTCTAGTGCTAATGGGGTAGTTGGTTAAAGCTAAATCCCAAAGGTGTGACATGGCTTTCAAGAGAAAACTGTAAGTGTAACGAGCAGCTTAAAGGACCCATTAGTTGACAGATAAAATTGTCTACCACCTCTGCATTTTGTCTTAGGACTAGAAACTAATCCGTCAGTGTCCTACACAGAGATGACTGTTATTTTAAACACGGTTGCACATCGTGGCGGTGTAATAAACACTACTACTCATCTGCCAGTTTGTCCACATTCCTCTCAAATATCTGGGCAACTAATTCAGGGCAGCTGTCAGCGTCCATAATTTGTCATTTATACGAAAACCTTTCGTGATTTCCAAACGTAATTTTTAAAAAATCCTACACCTTTCGCTGACCTCCATTATCAGATAGGGAATGAAAATTATTTCCTAAGCCAGAAATAGTGCATTTAAAGCTAACCCTAACCAAATTTACCATATTTGCAAATAGACTATCATTATTTTGGATGATTTTTTCCTAGAGCAGTTCCTATTACAACTTTCTTATTTTTTCATACATTAAATGTACAGTAGGTGCAATTATTTAATTAGGTAAAATGTGATTAAAAAGGTCCGATAACATAAAATGGATTTGTCTTTCAATACTTTGGATGTCGTATGTGGCCAAAAGTCTTAAATCTTAAAATCCAAGAGCAGCACCTCTCACTGCTCCAGGGCCCTTTCGAAGGCCTGGAGCAGTATATGATGTTTGATGTTGCATGGATTTTGGAAGACCTTGAATTCATTCTTCCTTTTAGCGCTACAAGAAGAAAGGGAGATATATTTCGCATTAGATCTTCACACTACCTTGGAAAGCACTTTGGTGCTTCCGATGCACACAAATTAATTGGGTAATAATTGCATTTGCACATTGTGATGCCTAGAAATGATGGCCTTAATCTGTTACAAAAGGAATACTCGCCCATAATGTTTCCAGCTTCATCTGCTGCAAATCAGCCACCGGGATAGTACAACTTCTCGCGCCCAGGCGCGAGAAGTTGAAATTGTTGCCTGGAGGTTACTGCTGTGGCTGGACACTACGGTGGGCAAGGCCTAAGCTCAGTCGAATCGAGCCGGATCCTTTCGTAGGCACAGTCCGGGCGAGGTTCAGCTTCGCATAATTGGCTTTTCCTTATTCTTGCTGCAAATCCAATCGGATTTTATGTGGGATCCCATGGAATTCCCAACAGTGGTGAATCAAACTGTAGACTTTCTCCAGTAGATCTTATATCATTATTTTCAAATATGTCAATCATGTCCAACATGAAGCGAGGTCTTCGCTCACCGCTTTAGCAAGGATCTTCATAATCTCGATGAACCTGGTCCTTTTCGTATTTAATAACTGGGCAATGTCTGAGTCTGGATACATCCGCCTTTGTACCTCGGCCAGAGCCTCTACCAGCGTAAACAAGAAACAGCATAAAAATAACTGACATATGGGTTGGGAGCTGCCATCCACTCGGCCCTTTGCTCGCCTGCACGTGCCTCTTCAAGGGGGACACCGTGGTGGGGAATTTACTTACCAGAAGGATGGATGATGCAGCAATTATACAGACTAATATTACTAAAGGCCACCCAGCAAGTGGAGCGCCTGTAAATTGAAATTAAGTCTTGTATACTACGGTATGTGCTAAAAGTTATGGAAAACTAGCCGGGGATTTTGTTAATCATAAGGAAACTTACCAGAGTAACTTAAATAGATTAATGTAAACATAAATAATCTGTATGTGCTATTTAGATACAAAACACAAGGCAGAATACTCACAGGATGCTTTGTAACGAATTATTTACGTATTAAGCCGGGAAATTAAGCCATTGTGTTTAATGATGATGATAATGATGATGATAACGATGATGATAATGATGGTAATGATAATGATAATAATAATAGTAATAATAATAATAATAGTATCAATAATGATAAAAATAATGACAATATCAATAATGATAATGATAATAAAGATGATAATGAAAATAAAGATGATAAAGTCAATTTTATTTACTATAATAACAACAGTAGTGATAATGATAAAAATAATCATGATAATTTAAAAGATAACAACAAAACCACAATAATAGTAATAATAGTAACAACAACAACAATGATAATAATAATAATGATAATAATAATAATCAAATAATGAGAATAATTATGATAATAAAGTCATTTTAATGATCATCATAATAATGGTAATAATGGTAATGGTAATGATATTGATAATAATAATGAAAATGATAATCATAATAACAGTAATAATATGAACAATGATAAATGATAAATGTGATGATGAATATAATATTGATAATGAAAAAATACTAACAACAATAATAAATGATAATATGTATTGCTATGATTATTATGATTGTTTATCATTATCATCATTACTATTATTATCAATATTATTATTGCTATTGTGAAAATAACAATAACAATGATAATAATGATAATAACAATAATAATAGTATAAATAATACAAATATTAGTAATAATATCACACAATGATGATAATAACAGTAATAATAGATAATGTCAAAATCAATAATCTCTCTCTTCCTCGTTCTCATGCTCTCCCTTGTCCTTTCTTCACCTCTTCCTCCCTTTCTTCTCGTCATCTTCCCTTCCTTCTTGTTTTCTCTTAATTGTGATGATGATAAAATAAACGTTATTAGAATTGTTATTATCATCATTATTATTGTAACGTACGGAATTAAGACCATGACGTCACTGACAATTTTATTGGGTTGAATTAAGTAAATGTCAACCACTATTAAATTCGCTAAGTGATTTTTTTTTTTTATCTATTACTATATACTTTATATAATTTTATTTTTTTCTCTAAATTTCTCTACATATTTATATTCGGAATATTGATAATAAAAAATAAAACAAAATTTAAAAAATATTATATTTCGGTTTTTGCAATTAATATATTACTGTATACTATTATATTAATGACTATTTTTAATCGATATTATATTCTCATTATCATCCTCATGATTATTGTTATCATAATAACAGCATTAGGTATGATGATAAGGATAACGATAATAAGAAGGATAATGATAATGGTGATGATGATGATGATGATGATGATGATGATGATGATGATGATGATGATGATGATGATAATAATAATAAATAATTATGATAATAATGATAACAATAATGATGACAATAATGATATAATAATAATAATAATAACTTATTATTATTATGATATCAGTAATGATAATTATTATGATTAGAGTAATTGTAATAATAATAATAATAATAATAATAAAAATAATAGAAAAAGTGGTAATAATAATAATATTATACTATAATAATTAAGGAAATCATTGATAATGAAAAAGATAATCATATTGATTATTATAATAAAAATGATTATAATAATAATCATAATAGGAAAAATAGCAATAATGATGATAATAATGGTATCAATATTAATAATAATAATAATAATGATAACAACAACAACAACAATAATAACAATGACAATGATAATGAATTATGATAATAAGAATAATTAATGATAGTGAAAATAATTTATAATAAAAATGCTGATAATAATGATATTGTTATTATCATCATTCTTATTTGTATTATTGATATTATTGTCACTTATAATAATTATTTGTTATCATTGTTATCATTGTTATCGGTAGTTATTATTATTACCATCATTATTATAGATGTTGTTATTATTATGATAATAATAATAAAAGTAATACTGATTATAATAATAATCGTAATGCTAATGACAATACCATTATTATTATTGTTATTATTATTATTATTATTATTATTATTATTGATAATGATAATGATAATGATGACGATGACGATGACGATGGCGATGACGATGACGATGACGATGACATTGACAATGACAATGACAATGACAATGACAATGACAATGACAATGACAATGACAATGACAATGACAATGACAATGACAATGACAATGACAATGACAATGACAATTACAATGACAATGACGATAACGATGATATTAACAGTAACAATTACAGTAACAATAACAATAATGATGATAGTAAATGATAATATTAGTAATGATATTGTTATTATTAAGATTATTTTCTTTATTGTTAATGTTATCATTACCATCCCTATCAAGATAAATAAAAAAGAAATGAGGGAAAAGGAGAAGGCGGGAGGAAGGAGGAAGAGAGGAAGAGAGAGTGAAAAAGAGATATGAAGTAGGAAGGAAGAACCAGATAAAGAAGAGAAGGATGATGATTATGAGAAAGAGAAGTGAGAGAATGGAGGAAGAAAAAAAATATAATGGTGGAAATGGAGGGAAAAGAGAAGGAGATGAAGAGAGAGACGAGTGAAAGACAGGGAGAAGCAAAATAGAAGAAGAAAGGGGGTTTTGTGGGAACGAAGAGAAAGAGAAAGGAGGAGGTAGGAGAGGAAGAGAATAGAAGGGAGGACGAGAAGGAAGAGAGAGAGAGAAAAAAAAAGGAGAATGAAGAGGAGGGTAAGGATGGGAGACATGAAAGGAGGGAAACAGAGAAAGAGGGATATTCAGCAATATCCGGACAGCAACACCGAAGAGTTGCCAGCTCGGGATATATTTTGGACATTATTGGGATATTTTCTCGTTTCTCAGATGCTTTTTTGCTGGTAAGGATAGAAATATAAGTCTGGGGCGTTGAAGTGGCCTTAAATTTAGGGAGAGGGAGAAGGGAGGTAACAAAAAGAGCGGAAGAAAAGGGGAGAAATAATAATACGACAAAGAGATATGGGGGGAAGAGAGGGAGATAAAAGACAGAGAATTATATATATATATATATATATATATATATATATACACACACACACATATATATATATATATATATATATATATATATATATATATATATATATATATATAGAGAGAGAGAGAGAGAGAGAGAGAGAGAGAGAGGGAGAGAGAGAGATAGCCAAATAAATAGACAGATAGACAGATAAAGATTAATAGAAAATCAGACAGATATGCAGTGAGATCAAGAGAACAATATCACAGAGAATGGGAGTCAACCAAATAGATATAGGAGTGGGAGTAGAGAGTTAGCAAGAGACAAGAGAGCCTGATTGCAAAACAATTAGTTTCTAATTGGTTCCTCTCGCTCCTTGCATTCCTTAACACAACAATCCCACAGCGGTCAGCAGCTTCGCTTAGTTAATTGGTTCGCCTGGTCTCTCTCTCGCTCTCTCTTTCAATTCTGTGTCTGCTCTCTCTCTCTCTCTCTCTCTCTCTCTCTCTCTCTTTCGCTATGTCTTTTAAATCTGTCTCCTGTATTTCTCCATTACTGTGTTTGTGTCCATATGTATGTATTTATATATATATATATATATATATATATATATATATATATATATTGTAAATACACCTTGCTTCCGTTATATGTTGTATATTATTGTTTAAAACCACCTCGGAAGTTGAATGATATTTAAAATAGCACACCACATAATTTCGTACAAGGAATACGAATCTTATCCGTTAGAATATAAACAATTTGTTCTAGCGTAAAGTTCTGGTACCATGTGCGGACCCTTTGGCGTAGGTCGTCTTCTCGTATTTCCAGGGGTATATGTGGACCTGGAATGGAGGCACAAGGGCGTTGTGGGTGCTCGTCTGTTCGTGTCACAGTTGGGGGGCTGAAGAAGAGGGCCTGGCTTGAGGAATTCTCTCTCTCTTTTTT
Organism: Penaeus chinensis; assembly: GCF_019202785.1. Classification (NCBI taxonomy): domain Eukaryota; kingdom Metazoa; phylum Arthropoda; class Malacostraca; order Decapoda; family Penaeidae; genus Penaeus; species Penaeus chinensis. The sequence continues at coordinate 7,143,345 of NC_061845.1, forward strand.
TTTTTTTTTTTTAAAGAACTGAACGGAATCTGCAAGACCCGCAGAATTTCTTCAAGACCAAAGACGACGGAGCTTGGATAGACGTCTGTGTTTGTCTTTAATGATTATCTCCGCTCGGTCCAGGGTCTCGATTCAGGAACGCGAAGGGGGCTGTTTGCTGTGCCTCCGCTGGTAAATAGAGTATTGAACATTGTATGATTTTTTTTTATTTTATGGAGCGCAACTCTGTGCTGTCCAGGAGCCAGGGAGCATTTCTAAGATTTCTTGATATTTTTTTTAAAGGTAGGTCTATGATGTGACTCCTCATGTTCAATCTTTTTTATCGATTGGGACACACTCTCTCAATTGTGCTCGTGTATTTTAAGCAGGTTTTTAACAAAACTGAAATATGAGTAATTGTCCTTGATCTGCTGACCTCCATAAATTGGATGGCCAGTCTCTCGTGATGTATAGCCTGGGGCTTGGCATCCGTGCGAGACAGCAGCATCTCACTTCAAACATCCTCAGGCAGTGTTAAATGGTCTTCCCTTTGGGATGGAACTGCGGTCTTTGATGTTTCAAAAAAGTGACTCAAACACACTTCACAACAATTTACAAGACAGTTCTTAAGTAGGTTTTGTATAATTTATACAATCCTACTATTCAAAGCTTTATGTAGACGAATAAAAACCTCTATACGCAGTAATAAAATTTACGTGCTTTGATCCAGAGCCAAACTCCAGCCCTATGATGTACCTGCGTAAAATAACATCTGCAACAACCGGTGCATAAAGTGCATTTGAAATTGGTCAGGTTATAATTCATTCGAAAAAAAAAAAAAAAAAAATCAATGATGAAAAGAGACAGGCACAATATTTTTTCATATCAAGACTATAACGTTTCCTCTGCATCTGTTCAACACTTTTTCATTTTTTATTTTAAACGCCCTCCCGAGGCTGCGTTTGAAAGAACTTCTTTCTGATGAGTGACAGTTATTCTCCATGTAAAAAGAGGAGAGACAAAATATACACTTTGCCCCTGTTTCTCTATGCCAGCTTGCCGTCATCGCTGTTAAGGGATGAATTAGTGCCTTCTTTTATCACTTTTTATCGTGTCTTTTTCAAATTTTCAACGATTTTTTTGCACCTTTTATTTGCCTTTGCTTTGTATTCACACACCCGGTGATTTATGACCGAGATCTAGTCGGCTTATATGCACCTAAAATCTTTTCAGTGCCAATTTGAACTCAAAGCACTAGCCACCGAGATGTCTTCAGTAACTCTTTTATACATAAAGACAAAGACCGAAATTCAGCGCCAAATCATTTGACAGAGAGACGATATAGGGCGTGATGCAACCCCTTCCTGGATCCTCTCAAAATGTAATCTTGTGAGGGCAGCCGCATAATCTGAACTGTACACAGAACCTGAGTAAGAAGTACTGGACTGCATTTGAGGGGGTCTGTCAACACAAGCCCCTGGTGAATGGGAGCGGTGTGTGACTATGGGACTAACGGTTGAAGGCTGTTGGTATAGTCTCCTGTTCTCCGTTTCTCTTGTTCATATATACATATATATATTTTTTTTCTGTCTCTACTTCTCTTCTTATTATCTCTTATATTTCGTTATTTCCCACTCTCCCTCCTCTTTTCTCCTCTTCTTCCCTTCTCTCTCTCCCCCCTCTCTCCCACTCCCTCTTCTCCTCTCCCTCCCTCCCTTTCCCTCTATCCATCCACTTCCCTCTATGACCCTTTCTCAACCTCTCTTAAAACTGCTAATACTAAATTCCATCCTGGTCACAACAATATATATATATATATATATGTGTGTGTGTGTGTGTGTGTGTGTGTGTGTGTGTGTGTGTATTTATATATAAATGTATATATATACATATTTATATATGTGTGTTTTTTTCAAGATTGAAAAACCGCTTTTAATATCCCCATGAAATTTGCTCGCTGTGTATCTCCTAACCGAGTTAACAATTGTATTACCGCTAAGAGGAACAGATCCTGCGTTGATTAATGGGGGTCCTGAGACTATTATGATAATGAGATGTCGCCATAACTCGGTTTGGTCGGAGTCGCTCGCTCACCTAAGAGATAGGTGATTACGTAGGAACGTCAGAGATGGGAAACCTATATCACCTGAGGACTTACCGACTGTCTCTCTCTCTCTCTCTCTCTCTCTCTCTCTCTCTCTCTCTCTCTCTCTCTCTCTCTCTCTCTCTCTCTCTCTCTCTCTCTCTCCACCTCCCTTCTCTCTCTCTCTCTTTTTCTCTCACTTTCTGTAAGTCCGTGTATGCGCGCATGCACATTTTGTGTGTGTGCATGTGCGTATGCGGCCACGTCAGTGCATCTGCGTCGGTTAGTATGAATGTGAACGAGACACTCGCGATGTATACGAGTCATGTTTGCAAAACTTCTAAAAGTGTGTGAATGCTTTGCCTGCTTGCGAATTACATTTGCTTGTGCATCCCGCATAGTATGCCCATGTTTATTTGTGTGTATGTGTGTGTCTATGTGTTTTCTTAGTTAATGTACTGTACATAGCCTAAATGTGTGTAAAAGATAAATGGTGACCGTGTGTGTAACCCTAGACTTGCGTACGTGACCTGGAAAGCAGCTTGTGTACACAACAGGTTTAGTGAGTTTGGTTCGCGCGCGCGCGTGAGCGTGTGTGTGGGTATATGTGCACGTGTATTTATACCTGTGTGTATGTGTGTACTTTTGAAAGAACACAGAAAATTAATTTTCTCCGTCGTTTTCTTTACATTTTCTCTTTAATTTAGCATAAGCAAATAACCTAGTTAAAAGAGTTTGGCAACTTGAAGAAACTCTAATTTAACATCATCAAAGAAAAGTATTTTTAGGGGAGGGAGGGAGTGAAACGTTTCTCCAGTTTCACAAAAAATACAAAAAAATCACATAAGTTTGTTGAAAAATAGAAACGAAATTAGTAAAAAGAAAGAAAGAAAGAAAGAAAGAAAGAAAAATCATGATAAACGGAATCCCTGTTGTGTGAAAAGTCATTTTAGTTTGGAAAATGAGACAACATTTACGTTGTCATTTTCCACTGGGATGCTTGGGCAATACTGGTGTTTCCAAACATTTCACAGTATGATTTCCGTTAATTTGAATTTGATATTGACAGAATATATTTACGTGTGCGTACATACTTACATACATAGCCAATATCTCTCTCTCTCTCTTTCTCCTTCCTATCTCAATGACACACACGCACGCAAGGACACACACACACACACACACACACACACACACACACACACACACACACACACACACACACACACACACACACCCATCTACCACCTACATATAAACACATCCATTCAAGTATCTACACACGCATCCCTCCATCAAGCCAAGCAAAGCAGAGCAAGCAGACCCCCGTTCCCAGACATTATTTCCGATTGAATTATAGGCCCGGAACCCTTTCGTAATGTGCTGCTTGGGCCATGAACCCCGAAGCTGATTTGGCTTCAGATGAGGCTAAGCGGCGGCGGCGGCGGCGAGGAGCGGTCGAGGTCGGGAGGGATACGTGCCTGGAATCGAATATTTTTTTTCTTTTAGTGGGTTGAGATATGTGCTTTGCGGTGAATAGTGATGATGGGGATTGTGTTTATTGTTATTATTAATATTTGTATTGCTATATTTGATTGAGTTTAGTTAAAAAAAAAAATAAAACAAAATATATATATATATATGTATATATATATATATATATATATATATATATATATATATATATATATATATATATATTTAGTGTTGGGGTGACAGGACAGCTTGATGATATACCGACCTTTCTCTCTCTCTCTCTCTCTCTCTCTCTCTCTCTCTCTCTCTCTCTCTCTCTCTCTCTCTCTCTCTCTCTCTCTCTCTCTCTCTCTCTCTCTCACTGCCTCTTCTTTTCTTCTTCTTCTTCTTCGTCCTCTTCATGTTGTTCCATTTAATCACCGTTTTCATCGTTGTAAAATAGAGTACATTAAAATTACGGATAGCATTGGTGGGAATTAACAAGTTTAAAACAAGGGAATATTCGTCAAAAATAAACCAACAGAAAGGACAGACAGGTAGACAGATAACTAGATAAATAGATAGACAGGTAAACAGGTAAATATAAATATAGATAAAACATATAGACACGTAGATAGACTGATAGGAAGGCAGGTAGATAAGAGAGATAGAGAGGCAGACACAGACAGATTGATAGAGGAAATGGTAGATAAATATAAAGATAGATAGACAGAAAATTATGCAGACAGATATATGTGAACAGACAGACAGATAGATAGATATTATGCAGACAGATATATGTGAACAGACAGACAGATAGATAAATATTATGCAGACAGATATATGTGAACAGACAGACAGATAGATAAATATAAAGATAGATAGACATAAAATTATGCAGACAGATATATGTGAACAGACAGACAGATAAATAGACGGGTCAAATAATAGATAATAAGAAATATGGAGAGATAGATAGAGGGATATATCATATAAATAGGGGAAGTAGATAGACTGAATATATAGATAGGTAGGGTAGATAGATGAATAGATAGATGGGTAGCGGCATGTATTGGAAGGGATAAGTTAACGAAAGGAATAAAAAATACATATTTTTTATGAACAAAAAGATACTGAACAGCAAAACAAAAACTAACAAACATATAATCTTTTTAACAACAACATTTCTTGCTGAATGTTATGCACTCAACATACATCGTATCCTCCTCCCCCCCCCCCCCCTCCCCTCTAAGTTCACGTGAGTAGGCCTATATGAAGCCTATATTCAAGGGTCATAATTTATCGACGCTTAATACTATTCTCGCGACTGCCAAGGTCAAATAGGCCTACCCTTGCTCTTCTTATGCATATTCATAAACTTGGGATTATTTCATTGTCGTTTGTTTGTTTGTTTGTTTCTTTGGACCTGGAAGGTATTGATTTTTTTCTTGTTTTGTTTGTTGATTTGCCGTTTTTATGTTTATTTAATCTATCTTGTTTAGGTTGGTTTAAGTGAATAGAAAGTTCTTTCGATTCTGTAATATTTCCGAGGATGTAACTAAACAAATACAATCACATATACACATTTATTGATATACGAACAAATCATCAACATATCAATAATATCAATACAGCCAAAAATAATGTTGATTTATCATTACTGATAGAAGAATGCATTGGCCCTTAGTTGAGTGTTCAATCCTATATCACAATTAATATATAACAATCGTGGATACGCATTACATATGAAGTCAATAGAAAATACATTCATCAATTTATCGAGAAAGAAATATTGAACTTGGAATATCCATAAATACAACAACAACAACAAAAACAGAAAGCAAATATACGAAGCGGTAACTCGAACAACAACAACAACAACCACATATACAACGTTATAACTGCCAGTCACGTCAAGGAATGACTTTTTTGTTGTTTGTGAAATGTAATGCAATTAAGGATGATAATGATAAAGAGGAATAATTAACTTTGAGCTCGCCTGGCATAATTACATCATGTTATAGAGAATGCTATTTCATCAATAAATAAATATTCAATATGGAAATAGTATACTGATATGGGATATAACGAAGACACGAAGATGTATCTCATTAGAGGGAAAGACAAAAAGATAGATAGTTCGATGGGTAAATTGATAGGCAGATAGCTTGATAAACTGTGTATATGGACGGATAAATTAGTAGGAAGTCCGTTAAATTTTAATCATTATATTTTGAATTTCACCTATTATGGGTGACATAATTTTTTCAGTGTTAGGGCTCCTGATTCCCTCAACATTCGTAACAAAAAACAGGCTATCATCACCGTGAAAATCTAAATCTTGATATGAATATATTTGTATATATGTGTGTGTTTATATATATGTACACATACGTACACACACACACACAAACACACACACACGCACGCACACGCACACGAACACACACACACACACACACACGCACACACGCACACGCACACGCACTCGCACACACACACACACACACACACACACACACACACACACAGACACACACACACACACAGATATATATATATATATATATATATATATATATATATACATATACATATAAATACATGTTTACACACACACAGACATATATATATATATATATATATATATATATATATATATATATATATATATATATATACACACATATATCCATAGATACATACACGTAAATATGTATCTATACAAACAGACAGACAAAGAAATAGACATATAGATAGATATATGTATCCGAGGAGCCAGCAAACACACACACACCCAAAATAAACAAATAAACAAATATACAAATATAAAAACTCTCACACCTTCCTTCATTCCGCAGCGGAGAAAATCGAGCTGTACATCGGCGACGTTCCTCCAGGCCGCGAGGTGGCTCTCTACAACGTGAGGTTCGCCCAGCTTGGCTACATTACCCTCTCAGACAACGAGCACTCCCAGTTCAAGGCTCGGGAACTCAAGTCTGTGACCGTAGACTGCACTGGGACGTTCCTCAAGCTCGTTCTGCACAAGAATCATATCAATAGATTGAATCTTTACAATCAGGTGAGTTTTTGTTTTGTTTTTGTTTTTGTTTTTTTATTTTTCTTTATAAACAATGGGGATGGTAATGATAATAATCCTGATGATGAATCAAGGTGTTGATTTTGCTAAGTATTGTTGATAATGATAAGGAGTTAAATTGATGATAACTTTGTATTAAAATCGTAATGATTAAGGTAATAACAATGATAGTAATAATTATATAAATATTAGTAATAAGAAATAAGAATACCAGTAATAATATTGATAAGATAATACCAATCATTATGATAATACAACAGCAAGGAGAATGATAATGATAATGATATTGATAACACTAATAAAGATGATAACAATGATAATAACAGAAATAAACATGATATTGAGAATGATAACAATAATGATAATAATGATCATGGTAATAATTATCATGATGATAACAATGAAGATAATGATAATGATAATAACTATCAAAATTATAATATTGGTGATAGTAATAGTTATAATGAAATCTGGATATTAATAATATTGATAATGATAATGATAATAATAATAATGATAATAATAATAATAATAATAATAACAATAATAACAGTGATAATGATTATAATAATGATAATAATAATAATAATGATAATAGTAATAATAATAATGATAATGTTAATAATAATGAAAATAATGATAATTATGAAAATGCTATAATGACAATGATAATGATGATTATCATAATCATAATGATAATGATACTCGTACTATAACAAGAACTATGATATTAACAACAACAGCAACAAAAATAAAGATTAATAATATTTCTTGTTGTTGTTATCATCATTAGAATTATCATCATCACTATTGTTAGTATTATCTTTATTATCATTATTTTTATTAGTATAATTATTAATTGATTATTATTGTCATTATCTTTCTTCTTCATATTATTATTATTATTATTATTATTATCATTATTATTATTATTATTATTATTATTATTATTATCATTACTATTATTATAATTATTGTTTTATTGCTATTATCATTATCATCATCATCATCATCATTACTACTAGTATAGTTGTTTTTATTATTATTATTGCTGTTGTAATTGTTATTATTTTGTCATTATTATTGTCATTATCCTTGTTATTTCTATTCTTGTCAAGATAATAATTTCTTATTTGTTTATGTCATTGTTGCTGCTTGAATTTACCTTATTATTGACACTGTTATCATTGTTATAGATATAGTTATTTTAATATTAATGATTGTGAGGATAATTGTGATGATGATAAAATAATGATAATAATGATAATGACAATGGTACTAGTAATAATAACAACAGCACTAGTACCACTAACTTTAACAACAATAAGAATAACACCAGTAATGAAATGATAATGATATTAATGGGTGTAATAATGATAATGGCAATGATGATTATAGTAGCAGTAGTGGTAGTAGTAGTAGTAGAAGTAATAATAATAATGATAATAATAGTAATGATAATAATAATAATAATAATAATATCAATAATAATATCAATAATAATAATAATAATTATTATAATGATTATAGTAGTTGTAGTAATAGTAATAATGATAATGATAATAATGATAATAGTAATAGTAGTAGTAACAATAATAATAATAATTATAATGATAATAACAATAATAATGATGATAATAATAACGATACTAATAATTATAATGATGATAATGATAATAATAATAATAATAATAATAATAATAATAATAATAATAATAATAATAATAATAATAATAATAATGATAATAATAATAATGGTAGTGATAATAATAATTATAATAATAATAACGATGATAATGATAATAATGATGATGTTGATAGTGATGATCATAATAATGATAACAGTAACGATAATAATAATAATAATATTAATAATGATAATAATAATCATAATAATAATGATAATAATAAACATGGTAATAATAATAATGATAATAATGATAATAATAATGATAATAGTTATACTACTACTACTACTAATAATAATAATAATAGTAATAATAATAATAATAATGATAATAATAATAATAATGATAATAATAATGATAATAATAATAATAATAATAATAATAATAATAATATCAATAATGGTAATGAAAGCTATATTAATGTAAATAATGATGGTAGTAATGCAATAATAGTCGCTAATAACACACATGCATTCCAAATCACCATTAACATAATGTCCAAATAATCTCCTTTACATTAAGCATTATGAAGAGAACATGTAGTTTATAATTTATTCACGATGGTATGAATACACTGACAATATTATAACCCAGCTCCCTCTCAGCATTAACATTATTATAAAACACAAATTAAGCACACTGTTTAATTGAAGGATAGATAGCTATATCTGACCGGTCATTAATATCACCTACCTTCACTTAGACACATACTCCTGTTGCTATTTATGTTCATTCATTAATTAGAGAGCTAATTCATTAATTAGAGAGTTAATCTCGCCACACACACACACAGACTGCCCGGTTAGCCATCTATGAATAGCACGGCAAATATTAATATTCGGACGTTGATAATAATGGTAGTTATGTTGATAATGATGATTGTGATTATGATATGATAGTGATAATGATAATAATGATGATAGGAATATTGATATTGGTTATAATGATAACAATTAGTTGGGATAATAATGATAGCAACAATATTAATAACATTAATAGCATCAGTAATGATAATATAGATGATAATGATACTAAAACGAATAATATTAATATCAATGATAATGATAATGTTAATAATAATAATGATAATAATAAAAATAATGATAATGACAATAATAATAATGATGATAATAACAATAATAATAATAGTAATAATAATAATAATAATAATAATAATATTAATATTGATAATAATAATAATAGTAATTATGATAATGCTAATAATAATAATAAAGATATTAATAATGATAATAATGATAATAATGATAATAATAATAATGATGATTGTAATTATAATTATGATAGTGATAATAACAAAAATGTAAACAATAATGATAATCATAATGATAATAATAGGAATGATAAAAATTATAATTATAATCATTTTGATATTACTATTATCAATGATGATGACAATCATAATGATAATAATAATAACAGTAGTGATGAATAAATAATAATAATAATAATGATAATAATAATAATAATTATAATAATAACAACAACAACAACAACAACAACAACAACAACAACAACAACAACAACAATTATAGTAGCACTAACACTAATAAACTACGTATCTTTTAAGTTACTGTATTCGATGTACGGCAATGAAAGCAGATCGTCGTTATTAATATATAATCGGAGCGACTGTAACCACAAATCACATATAAACAGCAGTTCTTTAAAAACTCGGATTATTTCATGAAGCGCTGAATAACTGTAGAAATCTCATTACCACTCTTTAATACCAATGTCGTAGGCAATGAGACAATGATAAAACAAGGAACCCGAGCATTAACCGCAGAATAAAAAACGTATTAATCAAGGAATATGGAAGGACCACACCCTTGTTACTGCTTATTCACACGTGAGCCCTTAGAGACCTGGCCTTGTGCCCATCAGTGCCTTGGGCAACGGAGGAGGGATAGATAATGATACACACAGAACAAAACATATATTGATTAAATGATTATTGTAAGCAGAGACGTTTATTACTTCCTTGCTTATTACAAGGCCCCCCTCCCCCCTTCCCTAATGCACGAATCGGCCTTATTGTCGTCAAATTCCTGGGCAGCGAATTGGGGGGCAAAGTAGTGATATTCACGCACTCATAAGAATAAGAACGACAAGAACAACGGCGGTAATGAAGTCGTTGATTCATGAATAATCGTAAGAGGAGATCGTTCTTATTACTCACCCCGTCCTCCCCTTCCTCAGAAGCAGTAGCAAGCGATAATATTCACGAAGCCCAGGGCAAGAAACAACAACACATAAATTAAATGATCATTATAGAAAGACCATAACTGCAATCCAAAACCAAATCCCCAATTCCCTCTCCTTGTATCAGCCTCGTCGCCACCAACATTTCGGACAACGAATTAGAAACAAGTAACAAAAAGTAAAATCACAACGCAAATCACAGGCCGACCCATACATCAATCAGACCCCAATTATATCAAAACCACATCTCCAATAGACTACTCCCTCCACTCAGATGGGCCTCGTCGCCATCAGCATCCTCTTAAACGAATGAGAAACCAACAACTAAAAAAGACATACGAATCACACGACGAAACGTACATCAAATAAACGCCAAATACATCAAATTAGACGCCAAATAGATGACGAAACGTACATCAGTTAACTGCAAAATACACCAATTAACCGCCAAACACACTAGTCAGACGCCAAATACACCAATCAGCCACAAAATCCCCCAATTAGACACCAGTTATACAAATTTATCTATCCAATACAGTACTTAACCCCCTCCTTCCCCTCAGATCGGCCTCGTCGCCATCAATATCCTGGGGAATGAAGTGGAAACCAACAACAACAGCGTGTCTCCCGACGGCGAGGGGGGGCAAGTGCCAAGTGCCAGGGACCAAGAAGTGCCTATCTACCATGACCTCGCCTTCGCCATGTATGTGGACACGCAGGTCGCTGCTACGATCAGAACGCTGGAAGACAGGCGGTTGGCTGCTATGAGAGGTGAGGTCAAAGGTCAAGGGTCATTGGAGTTTTGGGGGGAAGGTTTTGCGTTTAATTTTTCTTCTGATTTTCTTCTCTTCTCAGCCTTCTTCCGAGCCTTCATCTCCTTCTTTTTCTTGTTAATGTTCCCCTTCTTGATCTTGTTCTTTTCCTCCTCCTCCCTCTCCTTCTTCTTCTTTCTCCTCCTCCTCCTTCTTCTTCTATTTTCTTTTCTTCTTCTTCTTCTTCTTCTTCTTCTTCTTTCCCTTCCTCCTCTTCCTCTCCCTCTTCCTCTTTTTTTTTCCTTTCACCTGACCATTTATACGAGATGAATTATCCATCATTACCAGTGCTATTAGTGATGATATTAGTGATGATAATGGTAATAGCGATGATGATAAAATGATGACTATGATAATAACCATATAAACAACAGCAGCAGGGGCCATTAAAATAATGATAATGACAGTAATAGTGATGATACTGATGCTAATAATTCTACTGCTAAGAATAATATTACAACTAATGATAATGATAAAAAATAATAGTGATGATAATAATGTAAACGATAACGATTATGATAGATATAATTATATTAATAATAATTGTAATAATGATGATAATGAAAATAGGAGTAATAATGAAGATGATGGTAATGATAATAGAAGTAATAATGATAATCATATATTAATAACAATAATAATAATAATAATAATAATCATAATAACAATAATGATAGTAATGATAGTAGATAAATAATTATAATGAATACATATATAATGATAATAATAATAAAGGCTAAAATAATAAAAGTAATAAGAATAAGAATAATGACAACAATAATAATAATGATAATGATGACAAAGATAGCAATGATAATAATAATAATGAAAATAATAATAATAATAATAATAATAATAATAACAATGATAGTAATAATAATAATAATAATAATAATAACAATAATAAATATAATTATAATAATAGAGCAGTTATAATTGTATTGATGATAATAATAATAATAATAAAGATAATTATCATAATAATAGTGCTACTGCTATTTCTAACAGCAACAATGATGATGACAGCAGTAAAAATGATGTTGGTCATAATGATAATGATGGTAATAATGATAATAATATTGAAAATAATAATGATAATGAAGATAACAATAATGATAATAATCATGATAATAAGGGTAAAAATAATGTTAAT
>NC_061845.1:7165837-7173337 GCF_019202785.1 Penaeus chinensis
CTGATGACTCTGTCGCAGCCTTGAAATTGGTGTCAAATTGAACATATGATAAGATACGATCCACGGCCGTGTGGTTCGGGGATCATAACGTCACAAATTTAATTCTCGTCGCATGATAGATTTTAGATATTTTGTGACTCGAAAGGTGTGTAGTGTGATTTTTAAAATCTTTCGAATTGTTAAAAAAAACATTTTGAAATAAAAGGGGTGTTCGATTAGTTTCATTTTGAAAGGTGGCAGCTAAGTAGCTCAAAATAACATATTCTAACTGAATTGAGGAAAAAAAAAAAAATGAAATTCAAACGCTATATTCAGAGTTTTTGAATCTTAAAGAAATCACAACTGTTACGAATTTTATTCATGAATAATACTTATAACTTATTATTTAACCTTGCAAGTTCTCATTCGTTTATCAAGGAAATAGTATATTGAGATCTGAACATTTTTATTCGTGTCATCACTGATGTACTAAGAAACAAACCAACTGGAAAAAATCATATCCTTGTTAACGCGAACTTTCATCTAATCAAATTCTGTTTCCTGTATTGGGTCTCGTGTCCATCGTCACTGACTGAAATTGGATATAGGGATACATTTCTTGTATTAGTGAAAAATCTAATTAGTCAAACCGGATCAGTTGAGATGTATCAATCGGTGTGACTATAAAAACAATCATAATCTGACTCGAATTACCTAATTATCATATAATGTTGAAATTCTGTGCTACCGAATTATAATCATGTTCTTTGTCCACTGATAAAAAGTTGCAAGGAAAATAAAACAGGTAAAATAAAGTTCATAACTGTGGTATGAACATTATACAAACAGCATAATGAACTAGTAATAACATTTTGCCTCATATTCTTATAAAAAAAAAAAAAAAAAAAAACTGAGACAGAAGGAAAAAGAAATAAACACAGACAGATTATCCGTTTCTCCCTCGTAGCCTGTGAAACATTCATGCAATCAAAATGACTCATCGCTGCTTTAAAGCTGGGGGATGGAGGGGGAGGGAGAGGGAAGGAGAGGGCGGTAAAGAGTAGACTGCCACGTCATATCCCAATACAGGAAGCTTGTGGTTTATTTTTCCCCCTGGTTTTGAAGGGTATTGATCAAATGTTACGCCTCTCCCTTGTATGATGTAGTGTGATGTTTGGTTGTCAGGGAGAAAGGAAATGAAAAAAAAAAGGGGGGGGGGAAATGTGTCTGGAAAGAAATGTGAATTTTATTGCATTTCCTCTTGTCTCTGTATCACTTCCTGCATCCTTTACCTTTATATTTTTTTGTAAGTTAAGCATTACCCATTTTCTGTGAACGCTTATACTAAAGTCCCGTTTTCTCACATTTCCGTTTTCTGTGTCTCGCCCCGCCCAGAGCAACGCTACGAGTATGCCAATAAACTGAAGAGCGCAGTGACTCAGCTTCGCGCGGCCGGAGAACGACTCGGGAAGTACGAGCTGGAGAAACGGCATGCCATCGAGAATGAGCATTTCGACCGAGCTAAAATAAAGAAGCAGCTAGCGGACGATTATCGAGAACAGGTCTACAAGGCGCTCGAGATTGAAGACTTGCTGGAGCGAAAGGGGGTACGTGTGTAAAATGTATTAGAGAGAATAAGTTAAGCATGTGGTCCTTGCCCTGGGAGATCTTATCTGTTGCTGGGATGGGCGAGGTTCGGGTACGTGTGTGTGTGTGTGTACGTGTTCAAGCAACAGTTCACCGGAGGTCATGTGGATTTTGTGTGCATTAATTACCACAACTGACGCACGTGTTAAGGCCTAGCGATTCATATGGATGGAACATAGGCTTAAAGTACACTAAAGGAGATATATCTTTAGGAAGTACAAGGTCTGGCACGTGAGACATTCCAGAGAGCGATGACTACAGTGTGTAAAAGTTATTTCTCAAGACTGACGATCAGCTGTTGATTCTGAAATGTAAACAAAACAGAGCTCATGAGTGAAGGGTAATAATAAGTGCTTTTCGTGTGCATCGGTGAACTATCATGCATGTTTCTCTCTTTCTTTTTTCTCTCTTTCTCCCGTTTACTTGTTTGTTATTTCTTTGGAGTGTGTTCTGCAGGTATTTGAAATGAATAATAGTTTTAGGCAATCAATGGTGTTTATTGGAGTTCAGTTATAGGAGTATAACATGCAGATATTTCTTGGAACACAATAATTTGCACTCACTTTCGCAAATAACCCCTCCCCTCCCCCCCTCAAAAAAAAAAAAAAATAAAGTAATAAAATAGATATAGTATATATATTGTTGTAATGGCAGTTCAGTCACTACTGGTCGTTACTGTCAATAATATTGTTTACATCAATTTATCGTTCTTGCTGATCTTGCTCATCTACAGCTGACTTTCATTCTTGTTTTTTTGTTGTTGTTGTTGTTGTTTTTTGTAGCTAATATCGTTTATTATTACGATTGTTGTTGTTGTCAATAGTAATGTAATTGATAAGGCCATTCTTGCCGTATGTTGTTGTTGTTCTTCATCTTAGTATTATGATAGTTAATGCTATTCCAACCATTACCCTTATTAATGTTACTATTGTTGTTGTTACTACTGGTTAGTTGCGGTAATAAAGTATCTCTAAACATGTTGGTTATCGCAAGCGGATCCACGACATTCCAAAAGTGTGTGTGTGTGTCGGGGGGTGGGGCGCGCATTGTATAACAGAAGGGTGCCAGTCATTTCGGCTGTTAAGCATTTCAGAGGTATTTTTCACACATTTTTTATTATACTTTTCAACAATATCGTATTCAGTTCTTCGCCTAGATGATACACACGGTTCTGTTTGTTATGTTAATGGGTGTAATATATCACGGTACAGGAGACGGCGTCCCTTCATTCCCTTCTGGATTCGCTACTAGAATTACTTTTGTTTTTGTTTTTTGTTTTTTTATGTTTATGCAGCCCAGATGATATCGGTTTATTATTATTATTTTATTACTATTTTTATTATTATTATTATTATTATTATTATTATTATTATTATTGTTATTGTTCTATTATTATTATTATTATTATTATTATTATTATTATTATTATTATTATTATTATTATTATTATTATTATTATTATTATTATCTATATCATTATTATCATCATTATTGTTATTTCTCATTATTATTATTACTATTATTATTATTATTACTATTATTATTATTATTGATATTGATATTATTATCATTATTATTATTGATATTATCATCATTATTAATCATATTATTATTACTATTGTTATTATTATTGTTATTATTATAAGTTGTTATTATTATTATTAGTAGTAGTGGTAGTAGTACCATCATCATTATTATTATTGTTATTATTATTGTTATTATTATTATTATTATTATTATTATTATTATTATTATTATTATTATTATTATTATGATTATTGTTATTATTGTTGTTGTTATTGTTATCATCATTCCTTTTCTTATTTTTATTCACATTTTATCTTCATTGGTTTGTAATTATCAATGTTGATATCATTATTAACATTATTGGAATGTTAATAATAATAATAATAATAATGATGATAATAATTATTATAATGATAATAATAATAATGATAATAATGGTAATGATAATAATAATAATTATTATCATTATTATTATTATCATTATTATTATTATTATTATTGTTATTTATATTATTATTATTATTATTATTATTATTATTATTATTATTATCATTATTATTATTATTATTATTATTGTTATATTTTTTAATTATCATTATTACTATACTTATTACTATACTACTATTATTATTATTTTTTATGATAATGATAATGATCATAATCCTGATAATAATAATCATCATTATAACTGCAGCAATAAAAATAACGGTAATAAAAAGCTGTCTTGGTTATGATTATAGTAGTAATACTACTACTAATGATAATGATAATCATAATCATAATGATGATGATAATAACAATATTGACAATTGTAATTTTATTGATAATAGTAATTAATTATAATGATATGGATAATAAGAGAATATCAATGATAATAATAATAATAATAATAATAATAATAATAATAATGATAATGATGATAATAATAGTAGTATTAATAATAAGGAGGATAATGATAATAATAATATTATTATTATCGGTAGTAATAATATAAATAGTAGTAGTGGTAATAATAATAATAATAATAATAATGATAATAATAATTATTATTATAAATAACAATGATGATAATGATAAGAATAATGATAAAAATATGATTCTTCACCATTATTATCACTTTTTATTGTTATTATCACCATCATTAGTATAATTGTTATAATAAACAATATGATGATGATGGCTATAAAAAAGAATAAACTTGTAAAAAAGGCATATAACAAAAATGAGGATTATTATCATTTTGTTATTATCATTATTATTATCATTTTTATTTATTATTACTTTTATTATCATAACTTTAAAAATAGTTACCATTAGCATTACTGTTACCATAGCTATTATCATAATCATCATTATCATTTTTAGTAAAATAAATTAATAACAGTCAGTCCTGTAATTCAAACGATATCGATTATCGCATCTATATCTATAGCTATCTATCTATCTATCTATCTATTTATCTATTTATCTATCTACATACCTATTTATCTATTTATTCAAACGATAACGATAATCACATCTATATCTATATCTATCTATCTATCTATCTATCTACCTATCTATCTACCTATTTATATATCTATATTCAAACAATAACGATAATCACATCTATATCTATACCCATATCTGTCTATCTATCGACCTAGCTATCTACCTATTTATCTATATTCAAACGATAACGACAATCACATCTATATCTATATCTGTCTATCGATCTACCCATCTCTCTATCTATATTCAAACGATATCGATAATCGTCACAATCCCCCCCCTCCCCCCCTCCCCCCCTCCCCCCCCCTCCCCCCCGCCCTCATCATCCCATGGTTTTAATCTCCGTAACCAAGAGCCTTCATGACTACAATAATCTACCTTTATTTGCTGAAGGAATTAGGCCCCGGCACACACACACACTCCTGGGTCACGTGGCTCCGTGTTTATCGTCCACACGCCAGATGGATCCGCTTCGCGCTTTGCTTTTGTGGGCGTTTGTTGGTGTTGTTGTTGGTGGGTGGTGGTGGTGGTGGTGATGTTGCTGTTGTTGTTGTTGTTGTTGTTGTTGTTGGTGGTGGTGGTGGTGGTGGTGATGTTGTTGTTGGTTATGTTGTTGTTGGTGTTGTTGTTGTTGCTGTTGTTGTTGTTGTTGGTGGTGGTGGTGGTGGTGTTCTTTGAGGTGGTTTGATTTTGTTCTTGTTGTTATTGTTGTTATTTTTTAAGGTGGGTTGTAGGTAGTGTTGTTGTTATTGTTGTTCTTCAAGATGGCTTGTTGTTGTTCTTTGTTGTTCTTTGTTGTTATTGGTGTTTGTGTTCTTTCTGGTGGTTTGTTGTTGGTATTGTTATTGTTCTTCATGTTGGTTTATTTTTGTTGTTATGGTTTTGATTATGGTGATGATATAGAGATGGATAGAGAGATGGATTGACAAATAGATGCATACGTAACTGATAGATGGATTTATAGCTAGATAGCTAGAAAGATATTAGATATATAGACAAACAGACTGACAGACAGACAGTCAGTCAGTCAGTCAGTCAGTCAGTCAGTCAGTCAGTCAGTCAGTCAGTCAGTCAGTCAGTCAGTCAGTCAGTCAGTCAGTCAGTCAGACAGACAGACAGACAGATGAACAAACAGACAGGTAGATAGATAGACAGGTAGACAGATAAAAAGTAAGAGCGAAAGAGAGACAGGAAAAGTGGAGAGCAAGAACACGAGCGAGAACAGTTAATCCAATTCCGTTTCTAAAACATATTCACGCCTGGAAAGCCTCATGTGTCTCTGCGCGTTTGCTGTCGCGTTTCTTCCGCCTTCCCCTCCTCTCCCCCCCTCTCCCCCCTCTCCCCTCCTTTTTTGTCATGTTCTCCCTCTTCCGCTCTCCTGACGCATCCCCCCCACCCACCCCCACTCCCGACCTGCTTTCTTCACCTCCTCTCACCCCTCCCTCCTCTCCTCTCCTTCCTTCATCTGATGTCTCAGCCTCTCTCTCTCTCTCTCCCCTCCTGTCTCCCGCTCCTCTCACTTTCTCTCTCCCTCTCCCTCTCCCTCTCCTTCCCTCTTTGCCACTTCCCCCACCTCCTCTCCCCCCTCCCCCCTCCTCTTACCTCACTCCATCATCTTCCTCCCTCCTTCTTTCTCTCCCTCCCTCCAATTTCTCTCTCTTCGTCATCTATCTTCTTTTTAGCGCTGCCTGTCCTCGCCATGCCTCATCCCCTCCCCTCTGCCCCCCCCCCTCTCTCTCTCCCTCTCTCTCTCTCTTCGCCCCGCCCCTCTCTTCCTCCCTCTCCTCTCCTTCTCCCTCCCTCTGTCCTCCCCTCACCCTGACCCTCTCCCCCTTATCTCCCCACCTCTCCCTCCTCCTCTTAGTTCTCTCTCTCTCTCTCTCTCTCTCTCTCTCTCTCTCTCTCTCTCTCTCTCTCTCTCTCTCTCTTCCTCTCTTGCATTTACTTTTTTTGCGGGAAACAACCTGGCACAAGACTCTCCTTTAAAGCTGAATGTCTACCTAGACAGAAAAGGGGGAAAGGTCAATCCTGCAACTTTAAAAACAAGCCTCAAACTCGCGCGGGTTTGGGCACGGACGCGGGTGTGCCATAATGTGTATGTTTATGTATGTGTGTGTGTGTGTGTGTGTGTGTGTGTGTGTGTGTGTGTGTGTGTGTGTGTGTGCGTTATTATTATTATTATTATTATTATTATTATTATTATTATTATTATTATTGTTCTTGTTGTTGATATTATTATTGTTGTTGTCGTTTTGTTATCATTATTATCATTATCATTATCATTATCATTATTTATATTATTATTATTATTATTATTATTAGACAGAAAGAGAGAGAGAGAGAGAGAGAGAGAGAGAGGGGGGGGGGGGAAGGGGTGTTTTATAGAGATCATTTGTGATAAAACCTCTGATACATGCACATACACATAAGCATATATATATATATATATATATATATATATATATATATATATATAGATATATAGATATTTATATACATATTTTATATGTATATATACACATACACACATCTGTATCTATATTTATATCTATATCTATCAACCTATCAATTTATCTATCTATATATACATATATATATATATATATATATGTATATACCCATATACTTATATCCATATACATATATATATATATATATATATATATTGATAAATATATATATATATATTAATATATATATACATATATATATATATATATATATATATATATGTCATGTATATATCTATATATGTATATCCATATTTATATACAAACACATATAACATATATATATATATATATATATATATATATATATATATGTATATATATATATATGCATATATACACATAT
>NC_061845.1:7200837-7203337 GCF_019202785.1 Penaeus chinensis
GGCAACCAATGTGGAACTCACATTCCTAACCCTCCAATAGACAAAATCACGACAAAGATCATTTAACCGCGAAGCTTCAAAGTAAAAAAAAGATTTTTTTTTTTTTTATGATTTAGAACCATCAAAATCAGTCCTTCATAAAAACACCAGTTCATAAACTGATATACGAAAAATTATGGAACTCTGCTTATTATGGAATAAATAATGTAATTATTAGAATAAAATTACCTGGCAAATCACAGATTTATGTAAACACAAAACCGTGGGTCAGAAAATCATAAGGAAAATTTGTCATGAATAAAGAATTATAAACTCCATCCATCTATCAATTTGTATTCTCTAACCCCTCTCTCTGTCTTTTTCTCTGTCTGTCTCGCTTTCTCTCACGCTCTCTCTCTCTCTCTCGCTTTCTCTCTCTCTCTCTCTCTCTCTCTCTCTCTCTCTCTCTCTCTCTCTCTCTCTCTCTCTCTCTCTCTCTCTCTCACTCTCTCTTTCTCTCTTTCTTCTTTTCTCCCCTCCCTTTCCCCTCCATTACTCCCTCTCTTTCCCCTCCATCTCTCCCTCTCTCACTCCTTCCCTCCCTCCCTCCCTCTACCCCATTTATCCCTCATGGAAAAAAAGATAAACGATATAATCAGGTACATTCCGTTCCCTCCCTCCCTCCGCAGTGGGTTCACGCCGCGCCACGTTGTAGAGTTCGGACACTCGGCCTTCAAACACCAGAATAACGAAGTGCGCAAGGCGGGCGAACGTCTCCTGCTGGCGCTGTACCCCCACTTCCCGTCCACCGTCAGGAAGGCCCTGCCGCTCCAGGATGACTTGGCAAGGAAGAACGTGCTCTACAGGAACCTCTTCGAGCAGCTGGAGGCGTTGGACGAGAAGGTAAGAAGGAAGGACCCGAAGCCGTATTTGTGAGTCGAAGCTTTGCGTAGAACTTTGGTGGATTTCTATATTTTCAACTGTTTTTTTATCTCTTCCTCTTCTACTCATTATCTCGGTGTGGCTAAGTAGTTTTTCAGACTGAACGTGTTTGGTGTAGGGTAAGTTCCCCTCTTTCCTTCATAAGGTAAATATATGAAGGAAAGGTATATGTCGCTCCCGAGCTTTGTACCTGAATCTGAGGTATTCACGGAAGACGAAAGAATTAGGTTCTGGATTAGCAAAGACTCAAAAATTGCAAGGTTGATTTTCATTTTCATTTTCAGTTTACCGAGAAATGGTATGGGTATTATGGTTAGCTCCCTTTTCTTTGTTAAATACGGATCGGTGATGAACTCAAGGAGGACCTTGATATAAATAGATAATATAAATACCAACCAAGATAGGCCAATCCTTAAAAGTCCGGGGAAAAGACCCCCCCCCCCTCCCTAGCATCAGCTTCCCCTCCTCCCCCCTCCCCAGCATCAGCTCCCCACACCCCCGAAGACAGCCAATAACAGCCCGCCCTCTCTGTGCCTAGACCCCCCCGCGGTGGGCAGGCCGACCGGCGTCCGCGGGGTCGAGCGGCCCCCGAAGAGCCAGGCAGAGCCACCGGCAGCCCATGCCAACCAAGGTACGCGAGTCGCTCTCTTCGCCCCCACCCTGTCCGTCTGAACCTTTCAGTGCCTTGTGAGTCGATGGTCTCTGTGGGCTGTCAGGGGGACGCTTTTCTCTAGAACTGGAAACACGACTGGTCGCTGGCCGCCGTGTGCCGTGCATATGGTTGTGGAGTCATGAGAATCTACATACATATACGCATATAAATATAGGCACACACACGAGCGTGGGTTCTGTATATATATATATATATATATATATATATATATATATATATACATATATATACACATTTATATATATTTATATATATATATACATTTATATATATGTATATATATACACATATATACATTTATATATATATATATATATATATGTATATATATATATATATATATATATATATATATATATATATATATATATATACAGATATAAACACATACGCAATTGCAGGTGTTATTTACTTACATGAATAAGCTTCTTAATAGTAAATTTGGTACTATTTAGAGAGGGTCCAGTGCCAGTGATGACTTTTTCGTAATCAACAATATATAATTAGAATTATGCAGAAAATAAAGAAGAATATAACAAATATTAAAAGCATTCTAAATGATTATATCAAGGAAACTTGCTGCATATTCATCAGAATAACAATATTGATAGCAATGATAATCATAATAATAAAGACAGAACTGGCGTTTGCAATGCAATGATGACGATAATAAGTGGCAAAGCTAATATTGCTCAAGTTGAAACAATCATTTCAAACGATATTAGAACGATGATTTTGATTTTAATTGTAATAATAATAATGCTACTGATGTCGATAATGATAAAATATTAAAAATAAGAATAATGATACTTAGATGATGCTAATGAAAGTAGATCACAATGATAATCAAAAGACAATTTTAATGAATCACAATAATAATAGAGAAGATAATGATTGACGACGGTG
>NC_061845.1:7210837-7218337 GCF_019202785.1 Penaeus chinensis
AGCTCTGATTTGTATGTGTTTTTTATATATGTGTGCATATTTCGTGTGTGTGTGTGTGTGTGTGTCTGTGTGTGTGTGTGTGTGTGTGTATGTGTGTGTGTGTGTTTGTGTGTGCGGGTGTGTGTGTGTGTGTGTTTGTGTGTGCGAGTGTGTGTTAGTGTGTGTGTGTGTGTGTGTGTGTGTGTGTGTGTGTGTGTGTGTGTGTGAGAGAGAGAGAGAGAGAGAGAAAGAGAGAGAGAGTGTGTGTACACGTATGCATGGATGAGTCATAGGGGTCAGATTATTCATGTGCTACGAAGGGGTAGGAGGGGGGGAATTAACCCCTGCTCACGCTCAGCTTTGTTATGTATGAATAATAGAGAGAACATAAACAGGGGGAATAAAAAGGGAAGAATAATAGGAGGTGAAGAAAAGGGAAAAGGAAGTAAGAGAGAAGGAGGAAGAAAAACGAAAAACAAAATGCAGTGGAAGAAAAATAGGATAGTGAAGGAAGAATAAAGAAGAAAGAGAAAGAAAGAGAGAAGAAAGGAGGAATAGAGATGAAAGAAGGGAGAAAAGAAAAGGACAGCCCCCCCCCCCCTTCTCCCCCCCCCCACCCCTTTCACGCACGTTTGTTTGTTGTACGTCAGTGTTGCCAATCCGCCTCACTTGCTCGCCCGCCAACACTCACACTTGCAATGATAAACTAGTTCATTTATACGTATACTATTTACGGTCCCCGTGAAAGAAGTGTATTTGGGAACCGTATTTTGGTGTCTCTATGAATCGTAGAAACTTTGAGATGGTAAGTTCTCTGTTTTGTTTTTGTCTGTGTCTGTTTATGGAAGATGAAAGAAAGAAAAGAACAGAGAAAAGGGAATTAAAAATATAAGAGATGATAAGTTGAAAGAAGATAAGAGAAGATAAAATTGAATTAGATAAGATAAAATTAACGATAAGATAAAGCAATGATAAGAGAAGGAGAGAAAAGAAAAGTGAAGAGAAGAGAGATAACAAAAACAAAAGAAAAACAAAACAATATATATATATATATATATATATATATATATATATATATATATATATTCACAGATACAGACACAGACCTCGAGAGATAACAAAGGACATTTTAAATTCTGAATATGTACAGACATGAAAAGCAGACGCAGCGAGAATCGATCGACGACCGCTGTCAAACAAGCAAACCAGATGAAACAAGAACACAGCTCACTGCAGAAGGCTGTCAAAATGCGGAGATATAGTGATGTAATCTGATAAAAAGAGCTGGACGGCGTTGAATGCGAATGTATATTTTCTTGTAGAAGTTAATTTTAAGAGAGAAAAAAGTAGGAAAAGATGGAGGGTAACATGATGAGAATACGTTTTAGAGAGATGTTTGTAGTATAGAGTGATTTTAGAAGAATGGGATTTTCGCTATTATCAAAATCAGCCTAAATGGAATCTGTTGTTTGACGGTCTTAGATGAACGATGTAAGAGTGCCAGATAAACAACTTTTTCCCCCCAGACGAGTAAAAATGACCAGGTCAGGTCAGGTCGAAGTCAACTTTAACGATATAAGGAATGGAAAACTAAAAAGAAGGTAACTACACATACCTAAAGAAAATGACGTATAGTGAGTACAGTGCACATCATATAATCCAGTACATTAAGTGTCTGTAAAAGCAAGAAGCTAATATAATTGAAATATTCATCTGGATATATGAATCTTCAGAAAGAAAAGTGTTACATAATCTCTTCTAATAATTTTGTTAAACGTTCTACAAGCATCATGCAGTTTTGAAAGCTGGGCGGAGGTAAAACAAAGACATGCACTAGAAGCATTAATTCTGTCTGAGGGCTGACATCTGACGTCTCTGCCATGATCGATGATCTCATGGCGTCAGGACCGTTTATCTTGGCCATAAATCAGGGTTTCTTTTTCTTTTTAATTCTACTTGTAAAGCGGGGTGTTCTGGGAATTGGTTGTATACGTCTTTAAGTATTCATGAGGATTTTTAATAGCATAGCATGGATATACACACAACACACACAATCACAATCAAGCACACACACAAACAGACACACACACATATATAAATATATATATATATATATATATATATATATATGTGTGTGTGTGTGTGTGTGTGTGTGTGTGTGTGTGTGTGTGTGTGTGTACGTGTGTGTGTGTGTGTGTGTGCGTGTGTGTGTGTGCGCGTGTGTGTGTGTGTGTGTGTGTGTGTGTGTGTGTGTGTGTGTGTGTGTGTGTGTGTGTGTGTGTGTGTGTGTGTCTATATAACGTACATACAGCGTGGAGTGTATGGAAGGCAGATAGATAGATAAATAGACAATACACATACACACACACACACACACTAACGAGAGAGAGAGAAAGAGAGAGAGAGAGAGAGAGAGCGAGCGAGAGAGAGAGAGAGAGAGAGAGGGAGAGAGAGAGAGAGAGAGAGAGAGAGAGAGAGAGAGAGAGAGAGAGAGAGAGAGAGAGAGAGAGAGAGAGAGAGAGAGAGAGAGAGACAGTACACACACACACAAATGAGTGTTCATCTTCTTAATAAAAAAAAAAGCTACCGAGGCATCTCTCTTTTTCTTTCTTCCATTTATCCCTTATTTTGTTTCTCTTCCAGTTACGTTCCCTACGACATTTATCCAATTTTATCATCTTTCACTTCACCCTGCTTTTATTTGAATTGCCTTTTTCCGTCATTCCATTTCTTTCCCCATAGCGTTGCTACTCTATCCGTTCAATTTAAGATTTAATCGCTTTCCGATCAAATCAGAAATTCTGTTGAACTTTTTAATTACAAAGCATTTAAACACCGGCGGAAAAGACCTCAGTTACGTTCCATTTATTAGTGGAAGATAATTACATTTTTCACTAATTACGTAACATTGCTTGGATGCACTATTGTTCCTAAGGAATTTTGACCCAAAATATATAAATATATATATATATATATATATATATATATATATGTGTGTGTGTGTGTGTGTGTGTGTGTGTGTGTGTGTGTATGTGTGTGTGTCTGAATGTGTGTGTAACTGTATGTGTGTGTGTGTGTGTGTGTGTGTGTGTGTGTGTGTGTGTGTGTGTGTGTGTGTGTGTGTGTGTGTGTGTGTGTGTGTGCGTGTGCGTGTGCGTGTGTGTGTGTCTGTTTGTCTATACACACCACCTATCATATTTAAAAGAAACCTTTAAATTCCATTTTCTGGGGGAGCTTTCCCAATCACAATCATTTTTTATCGTAATAAAAGGACGTCGATAACTGAACGAACCTCATTTGCCTCGGTGTCAAGCACAATCAAGCAAACCCACATTGCACTGCATCATCGTTAAATGTCTCTCGTTGATGCTGTATTGCAATCGAGGCTTTAACACATATTTTATACATTGATCATGCTGCTTGTGCGGACCAGGGCAACGTCTGCAGAATGAAAAAGACACAAATTAGGAAAACTCTTTCTAGGCTTTGCATATCTTCATTTGCATTATATAATTGATTTTTGATACATGCCATGCTGCGTCGGCCAAAAAGTATTGAACTGGTCATGGAACATCAATTAATATCAAGTGATATATACCTTTTTTTTTTATATATATTTATACTTAATTCGTGCTTAATCGTGCACGCAACACAAAAAGCTGTTTATGTGCATGCGCAATGCTGCCACCATTTGCGCAAAAGTAATTTAAGCTGCAATGATAGATAGGCAAATAATATAAAAAAGAAAAAAAAGTTACAGGTAATGCATATTGTGATATTAAATACAATAACAGTCATATAGCGATAACATATTCAACAATGCATATAGCATCACACATTAATCCATAAACTAATGAATATAACCCTTTGATTTATACTGTACCGTCTTTCTATTTCTTTCCTGATTCTGCCTTTTTAGAAGTCTCTATTCGTCTAGTCTCTCTTTACAGCAGTTCTATCAGTGTTATATATTCTCTGTAGTTAAATGATTAATTAAATTACGATATCGATCTGCCCCTCTCTATCATGACATGCGTGATACAGCCGGGCAATTATCTCATTAACAACCTCGGATATCTAATCTCTCTCTCTTCTCTCCCTCTCTCTTTTATCCCTCTTTCCCCTCCTCCCTATCCACTTTTTTTTTTATCCATTTATCCCCTTCCCCTGTTTGTCATTCTCCTCGGCACTACCCCCTTAACTTTCCATCCCCCCCCCCCCCCCGTTGTCTCGCCCCTCTAATCTGCTCCTCCCACCGATTTAATCTTCTCCCTTCCTCTTCTCTCTTATTCCTACTCCTTTATTACCGTCTCATATCTCCCCCTCCCTATCATCTAACATTCTCCCCCCCTTCGGTTCATATCACTTACCCCCCCCTCCCCCCGTTACCCATTTTCACCATTATCCCCCTTCCCAACCCCTTTACTTCTATCTCCTCTCTTCTCTTCCCTTTCCTGGCTATCTCCCCCCCCCCCCACCCCACCATCCCAAATCCCCCGCCCCTTCTTACCCCCCACCTCTCCCACTCCCCCACCCTTGTCCGACTACCTCCTCCCCACCCAACCCCACCCCTCCCCCTTCTTCCCCCCACCCCATCCTTCCCCCTTCCCCCCCCCACCTCACCCCTCCCTCTCTCCTTCTCCCTCCCCTTCCCCCACCCTTTCCAGCACGCCGAGCAGCAGCAGCGGGGTCAGCACGGGCAGCAGTGCCAGCAGCGTGGGCAGCACTGGTTACCCTCCGGTGCCGCAGATCAGCATCACCCCCGACGAGGCTGAGGTCCGAGGAAGAGCTCTCTCGAGACTCAATCGCTCGAGGTCCGACTTGAGGGTCATGGAGGACGAGCTTTCGCCTGGAGACTCCGAGGACAAGTAGGTGGAGTGGGAGGTTTGTTTGAAGGGGGAGAGAGAGGGATAGAAGGAAAAAAGGGAAGGGAAGAGGGATAGAAGAAGAAGAGGAATAGAAGAAGATAGAAGGAAGGCAAGAGAAGGAAAGAGGGATAGAAGGTGAAGATAGAAGGAAAGAGAAGGGGAGAGGTATAGAAAGAGAAGAGAAAAAGGAAAAGGGATAGAAGGAGGAGAAGGGGGAGAGGGTACAGGGACAAATGGGAAAGAAGAGGGAGGAAGAAAGAGGCAAGGTAGAAGGTATCGAAGAGGGGAGAGGAGAAGAGAAGGAGAAGAGGGAGGAAGAGAGAGGCAAGGTGGAAGGAGAAGAGAGGAGAGGAGGATAGAAGGAGGAAAACAAAGAGGGAGAGGGATTGAAGGAGAAGAACAGGGAGGAAGGGAGAGGCATGGTAGGAAGGGAGGAGGAGGGAAGCACGGAATAGGAGGAAGGGGGTGGGGGGGCAAGACAAAGGGCGATCCATGACCTTGTTGCGGCATCTGGTCTGCCTGGCTTCGTGTGATCTTTACTTTAGGAAAATTGGAAGTTAGGATATTTTTTTAAAGTGTATTATTAAGTTCATGTACACACAAGCGCAGATAGATGCAGATGCAGACACAGACAATAACACACTCTTATACATACATTCATACATACGTTAATACATAGACATACATGCATACATCTTAATCGAATGTACAATTCTCTCTCTTTCTCTTTCTCTTTCTCCCTCTCTCTTTCTCTCTCTCTCTCTCTCTCTCTCTCTCTCTCTCTCTCTCTCTCTCTCTCTCTCTCTCTCTCTCTCTCTCTCTCTTTCACTTTCTCTTTCTCTTTCTCTTTCTCTCTCTCTCTTTCTCTCTCTCTCTTTCTCTCGTTCTCCTTCTCCTTCTCCTTCTCCTTCTCCTTTCCCTTTCCTTTTCCCTTTCCCTTTCCCTTTCCCTTTCCCTTTCCCTTTCCCTTTCCCTTTCCCTTTCCCTTTCCCTTTCCCTTTCCCTTTCCCTTTTCCTTTCTTTTCCTTCTCCTTCTCCTTCTCCTTCTCCTTCTCCTTCTCCTTCTCCTTCTTCTTCTTCTTCTTCTTCTCCTTCTCCTTCTCCTTCTCCTTCTCCTTCTCTCTCTTTCTCTTTCTCTTTCTCTTTCTCTTTCTCTTTCTCTCTCTCTTTCTCTTTCTCTTTCTCTCTCTTTCTCTCTCTCTGTCTGTCTGTCTGTCTGTCTCTCTCTCTCTCTCTCTCTCTCTCTCTCTCTCTCTCTCTCTCTCTCTCTCTCTCTCTCTCTCTCTCTCTCTCTCTCTGTCTCCACGTATGAGTCACGTCATGAATCAGCAAGACCCTGCACCCACCCCCCCTCTGCCTCACTTCACCCCACCCCCTCCCCCCTCAGGATGGAGCGGGTGGATGAGACGGACCTGTTGCTGTTGCTATTGATCGTTGGTGCACCAGCCACCCGGCGGGGGTACTGTAATATATACATCTTATGAATGCGTCACTTTCATGGGCGAGGGATTGTATACAGGGCGGACCCAATTTTACTTTTGTCAATGTCTGAGAATTCAGTTTCGGGGACTAAGTAATACGAATGTTGTAATTTTCGTTATGTACTGGTCAAATGATTTCCTTTACTCTAAGGGACCCAATTGATAGTGATCAGATATCATGACATTGCATATTTGTTATATTTACAAGTAATAAAAAAATATCAAGGGCCTTTAGGCGACTACGTAGGCCCCTGTTAAGCCGCTTAGTTCGACTATGCTTTTGAAGTGACTGTTTTATATTTTTATTTTCAATTTTTATATTTCTCTCGCCCACCTGTGCGTCAGGTGTAGAGATCCTGTCAGGGAAACAAATCAACGAGATTTAAAGGAGGGAGACAACATTTTAAATAAAAAACAGATCGTAAGAATTGCTCCTTGAGATTCTTTACACCATATTTCGAGTGTATATGGATAAGAAAAAGATCTACGAGAAAGTTAATGTAGGATAGGCCATCAGTTTCGAAATGCTCACTTTCTAACTCCAGATGAATCTTTCCAAACCCCAAAACAATACTCAGAAACGCCTAAATCACACACACACAAAAGAAAAACAAAATAAATAAAGAAAACGAAGAAGAAAGGTGTTTCGTCAGTACCCAATATCAACCCAACTTCTCCTGGTGTCTACAGGACCTGCATCTTCTGCGGCGCCTACGATGAGTCCTTTAGCGACAACGGCCTTGACATGCACTATTGGCGAGCCTGTCCGATGCTCACGCGATGCCACTACTGTCGCCAGGTCGTCGAGGTCGCTTCTCTCACGCAACATCTCCTTGGTGGGTTCTTGGCTAGAAATGTGTTGTTTTACTTCTTTCTATTTTTTTTAGATAATCTTACCATTTCCTTACATTGATTTTTTTTTTTCACTTGAAATGTAATGATGTTATGTCTTTTAGGATAAGACGTATTACCCTATTTAGCCATTGAATATAAAGTTAATTTTTCATCTGTTATTCTTATTCTCTATAGTAAAATACGTACCCATTTTCATATGTTGTTACAGTGTTTGTTATCTCTATGACGGTACCGGATCTAACCTTTTTTCATCAGTGCTATACTCAGCATATGATATTACATATTAGTAGGTAGTTACATATCTTGTAGCTATTCTT
>NC_061845.1:7245837-7248337 GCF_019202785.1 Penaeus chinensis
TTTTTTTGTAGCCATCATAACAGTTCCCCAATACTGCGGCCGGCTTCCCAATATTGCCTACAGTGTACAAATTCTACCTGAGGCAAACAATGGGGTCGGAACTCTAACTATTCCACGGTCGAAAATGAAATTTAGAAAATGATTTTTACATCTAACTTCTTTTCTATTTTTCATTAGAATTATGATGCATGGCTATACCTTTTCTATTTGTTTATGGTAAATGAACAATAAAGCAGAATTAGTATCCTTATTAGTACAATAATTATTACAATAACAATGTTATTAAGAAAGTAAAGATAACAATGGATATTAAATCATGATGTACATAATATTTATGATAATCATGAACAAAGTTACAATAATAGACGTGACAATTATAATCATGATAATAATAATGATAGAGAACTAACGACTATAATAATGATAATAGCAATAGTAGTAATAATAATGGTAATAGTAGTGGTTATTATTATTATTAGTGTTATTGTTATTGCTATTGTTATTATTATTATTATCATTATTATTATTATTATTATTATTATTATTATTATTATTGTTGTTGTTATTGTTATCATTATTATTTTTATCAACATTATTATTATTCTGTTATTATTATTATCAGCATCATCATTTTTATTATTACTATTATTATTGTTATTGTTATTGTTATTGTTATTATTATTATCATTATTATTATTATTATTATTATTATTATCATTATTATTATCATCATCATCTCACCATTGTTATTATCAATTATTGTTATTATTATTAGTTATTGCAGTCATTATCGTTATCTTTATCATTATTATTGTAATTAGGATTGTTATTATAATTATCGTAATTATTATTATCGTTATTATTAAGATCATCATTGTTATCATTATCCATTTATGGATATTGTGATTATTATTATTATTGTTATTTTTATTATTACTATTATTATTATTATTATTATCTTTGTTCTTATCATTGTCATTATTTTCATTGTTATCATTATTAATATTGTTATTGTTGTTATTATCAATATTATTAATATTATTATTGTTGTTATTATCAATATTATTATCATTATCATTATTGTGATCATTATCATTACTTTCATTATTGTTATCATCGTTATTACAATCATAATTACTATCATCCTTATTATTATTGATATGATTGTCAATTTTATCATCTTTATTGCCATTGTTAACTTTATGAACAATCGTTATTGCAAGTATAACTCATCATCACTATTAATATGGCTATCATTATTTCTTTTGTCATTTTTATTATCATCATAACAACAACAACATACATTGTGAGTGCCAAAGAGCTCCATACCTTCTGAATGCGTCTGAAAGCCTCTCGGCACTGTGCCTCCTGCAGACCAAGTGCCGTGTACAGTGCCACGTACTCGTCTGCGTCCACGTGGCCGTCACCTGTCGATGAAAAATAAAGATGAAGCAACCATTTCTTTTCCTTCATATTTCATTCTTTCTCTTTTTATGTTTATTTGTTTATTTGTTTATTTGTTTGCTTATTTATTTACTTGCTAATCTGGCTTCTGTTGCTGGAATATGATAATGTAACATTAATTTTTCTTTTTCTTTTTCTTTTCTTTTTTGTCTGCTTGTCTGATAATGAATATATTTTACAACATTTCATTTTTGTAGACTGCCTTTCAAACCTATAATAATTGTTTGGTCCAATTCTTATTATTTAAAATTATCATCCAGCCCAACAGCTTAGACCATTAGCATTATAATTTGAAATATTAAGATAAAAAAATCATCTAAACTTACTCTTTAACTTGTAAAAAGTTCACCTGATAACTGAATGTGTGAATACATTTTTAAAAATCCAACTTATATTTTGATTAGTAGTTGGTGAAATAAGCGATCATATCAAGAAAGATTAACAACTCCGTCACGACTTTATATCAACAATATCGTGTTATATGATCACCCATTATCAAGTTATCACCCATTACTAATTTCCAATTTCCGGTTCAACCCAATTCCCTAATCCTATTTTCCCGTTGTCTTTCTCTTCTTCGTTCCTCCATTCATTCCCTTCTGCTTCATTCTCCCTCTTAATTATTCGAAAGCAAACTCATTATTCTACTACCAATGGACGTGAACCTTTGATTAAGCTCTCTTCATAATTAGCAATGAAGGATCCCCGCCTCTCTGGCTCTGTCTCTATGTCAGTCTTTCTCTATCTGTTTTTGTCTGTTTTTCTTATCTTTCTACGATATTTCACTTCTTTCTCTCTCACTCTCTCTGTCTCTGTCTCTGTTCCTGTATCTGTCTGTCTCTCTACATGTTTGTTTGATTGTCTGTTTGTCTGTCTCAGTATCTCTCGCTCTCTCTCTCTCTCTCTCTCTCTCTCTCTCTCTCTCTCTCTCTCTCTCTCTCTCTCTCTCTCTCTCTCTCTCTCTCTCTCTCTCTCCCTCCCCCCCCCCCCTCTCTCTCTCTCTCTCTCTCTCTCTCTCTCTCTCTCTCTCTCTCTC
>NC_061845.1:7280837-7290837 GCF_019202785.1 Penaeus chinensis
AGAGAGAGAGAGAGAGAGAGAGAGAGAGAGAGAGAGAGAGAGAGAGAGAGAGAGAGAGAGAGAGAGAGAGAGAGAGAGAGTATTTGTGTGTCTTTGTGTTTGCATGTTTTTTTGTTTTGTGTGTGTGTGTATGTGTCTGTGTGTGTGTGTGTGTGTGTGTGTGTGTGTGTGTGTGTGTGTGTGTGTGTGTGTGTGTGTGCGTTACATGTTTGTTTGTATTGCTTATGAACTTTTTGGTTTGGATCCTTTTATTGTCATTTGTTATGGATATAAGGAAAATCACCGTAAAAACATTAAACGTTATATAGATAGATAATGGATAGTTACGTAAGTAGATAGATATATGAATTAAAGAATAACTAAGCAGTACTCTTTTTTTTTCCCTTTGTTTGTGATTATCATTCCTCTTCCGTTATTCTTATCTTCTATATCCATTTTCTATCTCAAAGCAATCTACATATTCTATTTATTTTGTAGCATTATTTATTATTTTTCCCTTTTCTTCCTCTCTTTCTCTTGCCACTGTCTGAGACTCGCTTACTGAGTCTCCCGGTGTGTCTGAAATGCCTGCAATTTTCTCACAGGAGCCTTTGTGATTTTTGCAACATAACTGAGCTGAAGAAGGGGTTAGAAGTATGCATTGTCGGTTTATGTACTGCAGTTGCAGAGCACAAGGACAATATATATATGTGTATATATATATATATATATATATATATATATATATATACATATATATATATATATGTATATATATGTATATATATATATATTTTCCTTTTGTTAATGTAAATAAAGAAACAGATGCATTTGAGTCTTCACAATTATTTGAATGATCTTATTCAAACTAACAACCCTATAGATTAATGATTATCAATAACCATCAACATACAAATCATTTACATCTCAGTTACGCAACGGATTACGCACGTGATTTATACTGACGCAATTCCTTAGTCACAAGCATTACAACATATACATATATACACAAGATCAAAAGAGACTAAAACGCACACACGCACGCACACACGCATCCTCTTGTAATTGCGTTTCTCTGATAGGACTATAGATTTTGATTATTAGGAAGAGGGGAGAAGAGGGGAAAGAAAGAGATGGTTAGGAAAAAGGAGAGGAAGAGTCGCGTAGAATAAAGAGAGGAAGGAGAGGAAGAGTCGCGGAGAATAAAGAGAAAAAGGAGAGGGGAGGAGAAGAGGGTGAAAAGGAAAGTAGAAAGATGAAAGAGGAGAAGAAAGGGAGAATAAGAGACTGGATGGAAAATGGAGGAGATGGAAGAGTGACTGGGAAAGGAGAATAAATGGAAGGCAGAAGAAGAGAGAAGAAAGGAAGGAAGAGGGAGATGAGAATATAAGACGAGGGAGGAAGAGAAAGGACAGGGGGGAGAAATTGAGAACAGAAGAAGAGAGAAGAAGGAAAACAGAAGAGAAGAAAGAGGAAAGAAAAGAAAGAATAGAGAGGATGGAAAGGGTAGAAAGAAAGAGAGGAAGGAGAGGGGAAGAGAAGGAAGAGAAAGGGAAGGGAAGGAGGAAGAAAAGAAGGGAAAAAGGGGGCGTGGTCACATAACTTCCCAGGGAGATGTTTTTTCAGTCTGTTGTATTACAAGCTGACGCGTTGTATTTTCTACATTTTAGTTCTTTAATGTTCTGTTGTTCTGTGTGGGTTCGGTTATTATCGTTATGGCCATCTCCTTCATTATCGCCATTATTGCTATTATCACTATCTCCACCATTCTCTGTTGTCATCATTCTTTGTTGTCATCATTATCACTACCATCATCACCACCATCACCATAACTGACTTCATTACTATGACTAATACTGTCATCGCCATCTCCATTACCATTATTAACATTACCTTAAAGCACCACGACCATCATCACCATTTTCATTACCATGTCACCATTATCACCAACATCCCTATCGTCATCACCATTATCACCGCCATTTACCATCATCACAATCTCCATCACCATTAACACCACCTTTACTACCATCACCATCACCACCATCATCACCATCTTCACCACCACTACAATCCCCATCATCACCACCCCTACCATCCTACCAAATCACCCCCCCCCCAAAAAAAAAAAAAAAAAAAAAAAAAAAAAAAAAATCTATTCAGGACCGACAGACACTTTGTCAACGAGGAGCTCAGCGCAGTGAAAAGCCCAGAGCGTATCCTGAAGGAGGCGTAGGAGGGGAAGAGACGAGGGAAGGATATCCTGAAGGGGGTGAAGGAGGAGAAGAAACGAAGGAAGGATATGCTGAAGGAGGCGAAGGAGGAGAAGAGACGAGGGAAGGATATCCTGAAGGAGGCGGAGGAGGAGAAGAGACGAGGGAAGGATATCCTGAAGGAGGCGAAGAGAAGAGACGAGGGAAGGATATCCTGAAGGAGGAGAAGAGACGAGGGAAGGATATCCTGAAGGAGGCGAAGAGAAGAGACGAGGGAAGGATATCCTGAAGGAGGAGAAGAGACGAGGGAAGGATATCCTGAAGGAGGCGAAGGGGAAGAAGAGACGAGGGAAGGATATCCTGAAGGAGGCGAAGGAGGAGAAGAGACGAGGGAAGGATATCCTGAAGGAGGCGAAGGAGGAGAAGAGACGAGGGAAGGATATCCTGAAGGAGGCGAAGGAGGAGAAGAGACGAGGGAAGGATATCCTGAAGGAGGAGAAGAGACGAGGGAAGGATATCCTGAAGGAGGCGAAGAGAAGAGACGAGGGAAGGATATCCTGAAGGAGGAGAAGAGACGAGGGAAGGATATCCTGAAGGAGGCGAAGGAGGAGAAGAGACGAGGGAAGGATATCCTGAAGGAGGCGAAGGAGGAGAAGAGACGAGGGAAGGATATCCTGAAGGAGGAGAAGAGACGAGGGAAGGATATCCTGAAGGAGGCGAAGAGAAGAGACGAGGGAAGGATATCCTGAAGGAGGCGAAGGAGGAGAAGAGACGAGGGAAGGATATCCTGAAGGAGGAGAAGAGACGAGGGAAGGATATCCTGAAGGAGGCGAAGGGGAAGAAGAGACGAGGGAAGGATATCCTGAAGGAGGCGAAGAGAAGAGACGAGGGAAGGATATCCTGAAGGAGGCGAAGAGAAGAGACGAGGGAAGGATATCCTGAAGGAGGAGAAGAGACGAGGGAAGGATATCCTGAAGGAGGCGAAGAGAAGAGACGAGGGAAGGATATCCTGAAGGAGGAGAAGAGACGAGGGAAGGATATCCTGAAGGAGGCGAAGAGAAGAGACGAGGGAAGGATATCCTGAAGGAGGAGAAGAGACGAGGGAAGGATATCCTGAAGGAGGCGAAGGGGAAGAAGAGACGAGGGAAGGATATCCTGAAGGAGGCGAAGGAGGAGAAGAGACGAGGGAAGGATATCCTGAAGGAGGCGAAGGAGGAGAAGAGACGAGGGAAGGATATCCTGAAGGAGGCGAAGGAGGAGAAGAGACGAGGGAAGGATATCCTGAAGGAGGAGAAGAGACGAGGGAAGGATATCCTGAAGGAGGAGAAGAGACGAGGGAAGGATATCCTGAAGGAGGCGAAGAGAAGAGACGAGGGAAGGATATCCTGAAGGAGGCGAAGGAGGAGAAGAGACGAGGGAAGGATATCCTGAAGGAGGAGAAGAGACGAGGGAAGGATATCCTGAAGGAGGCGAAGAGAAGAGACGAGGGAAGGATATCCTGAAGGAGGCGAAGGAGGAGAAGAGACGAGGGAAGGATATCCTGAAGGAGGAGAAGAGACGAGGGAAGGATATCCTGAAGGAGGCGAAGAGAAGAGACGAGGGAAGGATATCCTGAAGGAGGAGAAGAGACGAGGGAAGGATATCCTGAAGGAGGCGAAGAGAAGAGACGAGGGAAGGATATCCTGAAGGAGGCGAAGAGAAGAGACGAGGGAAGGATATCCTGAAGGAGGCGAAGAGAAGAGACGAGGGAAGGATATCCTGAAGGAGGCGAAGGGGAAGAAGAGACGAGGGAAGGATATCCTGAAGGAGGAGAAGAGACGAGGGAAGGATATCCTGAAGGAGGCGAAGGAGGAGAAGAGACGAGGGAAGGATATCCTGAAGGAGGAGAAGAGACGAGGGAAGGATATCCTGAAGGAGGCGAAGGAGGAGAAGAGACGAGGGAAGGATATCCTGAAGGAGGCGAAGGAGGAGAAGAGACGAGGGAAGGATATCCTGAAGGAGGCGAAGAGAAGAGACGAGGGAAGGATATCCTGAAGGAGGAGAAGAGACGAGGGAAGGATATCCTGAAGGAGGCGAAGGAGGAGAAGAGACGAGGGAAGGATATCCTGAAGGAGGAGAAGAGACGAGGGAAGGATATCCTGAAGGAGGCGAAGAGAAGAGACGAGGGAAGGATATCCTGAAGGAGGCGAAGAGAAGAGACGAGGGAAGGATATCCTGAAGGAGGAGAAGAGACGAGGGAAGGATATCCTGAAGGAGGCGAAGAGAAGAGACGAGGGAAGGATATCCTGAAGGAGGCGAAGAGAAGAGACGAGGGAAGGATATCCTGAAGGAGGCGAAGAGAAGAGACGAGGGAAGGATATCCTGAAGGAGGAGAAGAGACGAGGGAAGGATATCCTGAAGGAGGCGAAGGAGGAGAAGAGACGAGGGAAGGATATCCTGAAGGAGGCGAAGGAGGAGAAGAGACGAGGGAAGGATATCCTGAAGGAGGAGAAGAGACGAGGGAAGGATATCCTGAAGGAGGCGAAGAGAAGAGACGAGGGAAGGATATCCTGAAGGAGGCGAAGGAGGAGAAGAGACGAGGGAAGGATATCCTGAAGGAGGAGAAGAGACGAGGGAAGGATATCCTGAAGGAGGCGAAGAGAAGAGACGAGGGAAGGATATCCTGAAGGAGGCGAAGAGAAGAGACGAGGGAAGGATATCCTGAAGGAGGAGAAGAGACGAGGGAAGGATATCCTGAAGGAGGCGAAGATAAGAGACGAGGGAAGGATATCCTGAAGGAGGAGAAGAGACGAGGGAAGGATATCCTGAAGGAGGCGAAGGGGAAGAAGAGACGAGGGAAGGATATCCTGAAGGAGGAGAAGAGACGAGGGAAGGATATCCTGAAGGAGGCGAAGGAGGAGAAGAGACGAGGGAAGGATATCCTGAAGGAGGCGAAGGAGGAGAAGAGACGAGGGAAGGATATCCTGAAGGAGGCGAAGGAGGAGAAGAGACGAGGGAAGGATATCCTGAAGGGGACGAAGGAGGGGAAGAGACGAGGGAAGGATATCCTGCACCTCAAGGATACCCAACGAGTTAGATCCTCCGACACAATGTCTCGGCCGCTTCACAACTCCTTGGCGAAAGTGATAGATATATGCCGGAAAGTTTGATGCGAAAAGTTTTGCTTGTTTCGGTTATCCACTGTTTTTTTTTTTTTTTTTCGTTCTTTTCACTCGTTTTTTTTTTTTTTTTTTTTTTTATCCTTTCATCAATCATGGGGATTTAAAGTGTCAAGAGTGAAGTGAATGAATTTGGAATGGAGGCTCTGCATTTGCACATAGAGAGATAGATAGGTAGCTAGATATATAGAAAGATGGGTAGATAGATAGGTAGATAGGTAGATAAACATACAGATAAATGGACAGAGAGATAAATCAGTAGATAGACTGGTAGGTAGATAAACAGGTAGGCAGATAGACAGGCAGATAGACAGACAGATAGACAGACAGATCGACGTGTGTTTCCTTTTGTTTTTCTCTCTCTCTCTTCCTCTTTTGCTTTTTGCACAAAGAAGAAGAGGAAGGAAAAAGTAACAATTAATCAGTTGTATGACGTGAAGGCAACGCTAACTCGTTCATAACACGCCGCCATTTGCAACTGACGTATTTTTCTCCTTTTTTCTTTACTTCTTTTCTATTTAGAAGCATTCTTGAAATTTACTAAACGAGCAAAAAATGGGGGGGGGGGGAGGAGAGAAAATAGATGAAGGATTTAGTCTTTACAAGTTCTTTTTCCATTTTTTTCTTATTTTTTCCCCGGCCGTTTATTATTATTCTTTTTACATCTGTTTCCCTTCCCTCCTCCCCCATGACTTTGCGTAAATAAATCGAGAATTCCAAGATGACTTGAGCCGAACTCTGACGAAAATCTGAATCTTTTCGGTTCTTTTCATCGTTCTCTTACTGCGTCTCTCTCTCTCTCTCTCTCTCTCTCTCTCTCTCTCTCTCTCTCTCTCTCTCTCTCTCTCTCTCTCTCTCTCTCTCGCTCTCTCTCTCTCTCTCTCTCTTTCTCTTTCTCCCCCCCCCCCCACCCCCACCCCCAAACCAGCCCTTTTCGTCTTCCCGGCCCCCTTCTCTCTCTCTCTTTTTCTTCTTCTATTTTCTCCTTTCTTCAACTTGATTCCCCTCCCACCTTTTCTCCCCCTCTCTTTCTTCCCATACGCCCCCATTCCTCCCCTTCCCACCTTTCTCCCGCTCTCTTTCCCTTCCCACCTTTCTCCCGCTCTCTTTCCCTCCTTTTCCCTCCCACCTTTTCTCCCCCTCCTTTCCCCTCCCACCTTTCTTCCCTCATTCCCTTCCCCTCCCCCTTTACTCCCCCTCCTTCCCCTCCCACCTCTCTCCCCCTCCCTCCCTCCCCCTCCCCTCCCTACCCCCCCCCCTTTTCTTTCTTCTCATACGCCCCTCTTTTCCCCTCCCTTTTCCCTCTTGTTTCTCCTTCGCTTTCATGTCGTCTCACGCCCACGAGAGTTAGAGTTACAGACGCCCACCACTCTCCTCCTCCGCCCATACCGTGTTTCCATCCGCCCACGTCACATGAAATGAGAAATGAGAGAGAGAAAACAAGAAAAATACGATGGAGTGAGTGAGAGATAAAAAAAAAGAAGAGAGTGAGTGAGCGATGGAAAATGAGAGAAAAGGTGCAAGACTGTGATAATTAAGAGAGGAAGGTTTTAGTGTGGATAATTCTGGATGAATAGGAGGGAAAAATTGGTCAATGTACGTGAAGGGAAAAATGAAAAGGTGTGAATATGATTTAAGTTTTAAGTATGAATGGCGAAAGAAAAGGAATTAAAGACATGATAAAGAGAGGCAGAAAAGAAAGTCAAGAAGAGATAGATAGATAAATAGATAAAAGGATAGGTAGAGACAGAGATAGATAGAGAGAGAGAAAGAGAGAGAGGGAGTGAGAGAGAGAGAGAGAAAGAGAAAGAGTCAGAGAGAAAGATAAAAAAAAAACATATTAAGAGAGAGAGAAACAGAGATAAACAAAAAGAGAGAAACGGTGAAAGAGAGAGAGAGACGGGGAGAAAACGGAGGAGAAGGAGTGAAGAGAGAGCGAAAGAAAGAAGAGAGAGCGAAAGAAATAAGAGAGAGCGATAGAGAGAAGAAGAAAGAGGGAGGAGAAAAGGTCCAACCAACTTTG
This sequence comes from Penaeus chinensis, assembly GCF_019202785.1. Lineage (NCBI taxonomy): Eukaryota > Metazoa > Arthropoda > Malacostraca > Decapoda > Penaeidae > Penaeus > Penaeus chinensis. The sequence goes on from NC_061845.1 coordinate 7,288,211, forward strand.
TTATGGCATGAATTCCATTGTCGAGAAAACGAAAACATTCCCGTTCAATTATCTATCGACGTTGCTTTATCATTTCCGTTATTAAATTCCGGTGTGAAATGAAAACAAGAAAGAGAAAGAGAGAGAGAAAAAAAAAGGGAAAAAAAAAAATCACGGCTGCAGTTTCTCCCCGTGTATTGATTACTCCCCCCTCCCCACCTTCCCCCTCCCCACCTCCCCCCTTTATTGCCGATTCCCCCCTCATCAGGACCATAGTTACGCCCCTCCCTCCCTCTCTCCCCTTCCCCTATCCCTTCTTTCCTACCCCTATCCCCTACCTCTTCCCCCCCCCTTCCCTCTGCCCCTTAACTTCCCTTCCCTTGTCCCTTACTTCCCCCATTATCCGAAATCCCCCTTCCCCCTATCTGATTGGTCCGGCTTGAGTAATCCGAGGATAATTAGACCATCACATTCAGCGACCGACAAAACGTACCAGTGGTAGTGTGTGTTTGGGGTGAGGGGGGTGAGGGGTATGGGAGTCTACCGTGGGGGGAAGGGGGATGGGGGGTGGAGGGAGGGTTCTAAAGGGGGGGTGTGGGGGTGGAGGGAGGGTTTTAAAGGGGGGATGGGGGGTGGAGGGAGGGTTCTAAAGGGGGGGTGGGGGGGTGGAGGGAGGGTTTTAAAGGGGGGATGGGGGGTGGAGGGAGGGTTCTAAAGGGGGGTGGGGGTGGAGGGAGGGTTTTAAAGGGGGGATGGGGGGTGGAGGGAGGGTTCTAAAGGGGGAATGGGGGTGGAAGGTTCAAAAGGGGGGTGGTATAGGAGGTGGGGATCAGGTGGGAGGTTTTTTTTTTTACGTGGGGGTACGAGGGAGTTGTAGGGAGGGTTCCTACAGGGGGAGGGGGTTGGACAAAACGTAACTTGTGGCAGAATAGGGGGGAGTAGGGAGGGAGAGGAAAGGTGGGAGAAGTGGAAGTGGGTTTCTCCAGGGGATGACGGAGTGGAGAAAGGAGGGCTCCCATTGGGTGGGGGGGGGGGGGTGGAAGGAAGAGTTTCTACAGGAGGGGGAGTTGGGGGGAGGGGGGTTAAGTGCAAGATAGGATTTCCCAAAGAATAGGGAACTGCTGGAAGGGGAGACGCGGCTGTGTGTGTGTGTGTGTGGGGGGGGGGGGGTCCTGTGGGAGGCAAATCCTACAGGAAGAAGAGGAAGACCAGAATACAAAAACGAAAAAAAATCCCTCGTTGTCCTTGTGAAATGTCTTACAGGTGCCACTTCCGGTGATTGTAAAGACCTGCCTGTTTTCCTGTGGCCTTTAATCACTGGGAGGGAGGGGGAAGGGGGAGGGGATAGGAACGGCCTCGAAGTGGATAAAGGACGTATCCTCAGAGAATGCTTGGCCGTCACTCTAGCCTGTCCGAAAAATCCTATTCAATTAATCCACAGTCGCTTTTCGGAGTTGTCTTCGAAAGGAAATCGTAACACTGTTGATTTGGTTTTTGTTTTTGTTTTTTGTTTTTTTGTAGAAAGACAAGACACTGTAAGAACTATGATCAGTGAGGAATGGTGAATCAAAGCACTGTAATGAAAGCAAATGCAATTGTTTATTCAGGAACTGTCGATGTATAACACTAAATAATGGATTACCCAGCCATCTTCCAATATAATATAATAAGCTCTAAATGCAACCACAATATCAAAATATTTATAATAATAATAAAATTATAAAAAAAAATATATATAATATTTGAATTCCGATAGTAAAGAAATTCTAATCGCAATAAACTTTTTTTTTTCCCCTCAGGACTCTGTTGATTACCATATTCCTCGGCGATAAAAATGCAAGAGGGACATTAAAGTCAGCGAAGTAATAAGTGCCTCTGCATGAACCGTGCTGGGAAAGCCTCTCTTTGTAGAACGCAAACGGCGAGGTTGCTTGGATTTCCTGTGCCTTGTAGGGAAGCCGAGTGATATAGAAGTAGATAGAGAAATAAATAGATGGATAAGTAGTAGTTAGATATGTAAAAGGAGGGATATACGGCACATATCCCAACAAATCGATAATTAAATTTCATAATCATTTGGTATCTACTAGGATGCACTCCCGCATTTTTTTTTTTTTTTTTTTTTTTACCATTTGTTAAGTGTATAGAAAATCTTACAGTAGTTTAGTATTAGCATAAAAGAAGTGACTGGAAGATAACGCAGTTCTATTTGATCAAACCAACAGAAGCGCGTGAATTAACACAGTATTTTAAGAGATAAGATATAATAACACAGAACTGCACCACGTTTCGGATCAAAACAACACTTGTCAGAAAATGCATTGTGATACTCATTGAATACATTAACTTTTTTCAGTAAAGAGTTATGAAGTGTAATCCATTACAATGTAAAATTCTTATGATGATAATTACTGTTTATGTTTATTATTATTGCGATTATTGTTGTTATCATCATCATCCTTTTTGTTTTAATAGTATCATTTCTATCATTATTATTAGTTTATCATCATTATTAACATTACTCTTGTTATGATGAATGATATTGATGATAGTAATAATAACTATGATAATAATGATTATAACAATGTTAATAATAATAATAATAATCATAATAAAATGGTAATATAAATAATAATGCCATTCATGAT
>NC_061845.1:7298337-7300837 GCF_019202785.1 Penaeus chinensis
GAAGGAAAGAGAAGGAGAAAAGAGAGGGAGGGAAGGGAGGAGAGGGAGAAAAGAGGGGGAGGGAAGGGAGGAGAGGTGAGAGAGGAAAGGGTGGAAGGAGAGGGAAGGAAGGGATAAGAGGTGACGGATGGGATGAGGAGAGGAAAGGAAGGGAAGGGCGGAAGGAAAGGGAGAGGAAGGAGAGAAAGAAAGGAAGAAAGAGGGAGAGAAGTAAGGAAATGATAGGGAGGAAGAAAGGGAAGCAGGGAGAGGGAGAAAAAACAGAGAGTGGAAGGGAAAAAAAGAGAGGGAGAAATAGGAAGAGAGAGAAGGAGACAAGAGAGAAGTAAGAGAAGAGGGGAGGAGGGAGAAAAAGGAAGGAAGGGAGAGAAGAAGGGAAGAGAAGAAAGGAAGGAAAACATAGAGGGAAGAAGGAAGAAAGGATGAGAAAAGGGAGGGACATGAAGGAGGGAAGGAGAGAGAGAAAGGAAGAAAGAGAGGGAGAGGGAAGAAGAGAGGTGAGAGAAGTAAAGAAAGGGAGAGAAGGGAGAGAGTAAGGAAGAGGAAGGAGGAAAGGTGGGGTAGGTGGGAGAGAGAGGTAGGAGACTGGAAGGGGGGGAAGGGAGAGGGAAGGAGAGAGGGCGGGGCACTGAGCAAAGGGAGGGAACGAGGAAGGGAGAAACGAAGGGAAAGTTGATGAGAGAGTTTCGAAGGATGATGAGAAAGGGTAAGAGGGAAAGTAAGGAAGAAGAAAGGGAGGATTAGGCAAGGAAGGGAGAGTGGAAAAAAGGAGTGAGGGAGAGATGGGGAGGATATCATATAGAGAAAGGGAGACGGAGGAACGAACGAAGAGAGAGAAACCGACGAAAAAGAGAGAGGGAGGAGGGGGAGAGAGGGTATAAGGGGGGATAGAATGAGGGGAAAGAGGAGAAAGGGATAACTGAGATTTGTGATGAGAAAATTAATGATTAATGGGATGATGAGAAGCGAGTTGATGAGGCTTATATTAAGGTTTGTTTTTGCAATAGGAATATTTGCAATGAAGAGGCGTGAGATCATGAGGATGCGATAAAGGGAAGGGAGGGAGGAAGGGAAGGGAGAGAGGAAGAAGGAGAGGAAAGGGAGGAGAGGGAGGGAGGAGAGGGAGGGAGGGAGGGAGAAGGAGAGGGAAGGGAGGAAAGGGAGGGAGGGAAGGGACGAAGAAGGAGATGGAGGAAGAATTTTTTCGATGAGGTGTGAGAACAAAGGATGCGTTAACGACGTTTGTTAATGATGAGGTCTGGAATGAACTTTGCGAAGATGGTAAGGAGGTGCAGGTAAAAGGAGAAAGAAGATAAACAGAATCCTGTTAATCCTAAGGATGAAAAATAAATAAGAGAAAAGAAACGACTCAAAAAATAAACACAAAAACAAAATAGCAAACAGACATTCAACGCCTGCAGAATCAACTCACCACCAACACCACACACACACACACACACACACACACACACACACACACACACACACACACACACACACACACACACACACACACACACACACATACACACACACACACACACACCACCACCACCACCACAACCACCACACCATAAGAGGCACCGATTTAGAACGTACCCAGAACCCACTCCCAGAACCCACCAACTACCAAAGGCATAAGTTTAAATAAAGGCAATAAATCTCGCACGACGAGACCGCGAGAACAAAATACCCATCTCGCAGCGGGATAAGACCATCAATAAAAAAGAAAAAGAAAAAAAAAAAACAGGAAAAAAAGTCGAAAAAAAGAGTGATAGAGATGAAAACACGGAATATATTTCAATGCACGGCGGGTGTTGTGGGACAGGCAATGTGTTGTCAGCAAGGTAGGGTTCCTTTCTGTTATGCAGGGAGTTATCAGCTAAGATTAATAACACGAAGGGAGAGAAAATGGATGGTAGAAGGGCAGGGGCAGAGACGGAGGAATGGGGGTAGAGAAATGGGGAGATGTTGGGAATGAAGGTTGGGGGGTGGGGGAGTAAAGGGAGGGGTGTGTGTGTGTGTCTATCTGTCTGTCACAGCAACCTCACTTCAGTATTTTCGTTATTCAAGTCTTTTCATTACGTTTGTCATTCAAGACTTTTACTATGAAAGGCCTCTTGTGATACAAACACTTCAGCTCCTCCTTGCTAATACTATCCGAAAAAAAAATACAACAACCAACACTGATGCTCCAGAAATGAAAACTAAATTGCTGTTTAGATTAAAAAGAAAACAAAAAGCTATACAGGAGGAATGAGAAGAAAAACGCAACGGTTAACGCATCCAATTAATAAACAAAAAAATCACCTTTGTACTGGATGATTTATTTTCTTTCTCGGGTACGACAGAAAATCGTATTAACTGTTCCTTCGCTACACCAACTTAAGCAGGAAAATACAAATAAAAGAAACCATTCAATAACTTTTATTTTCTCTTCTGCTTCCTCCTCTCCTACCTACTGTTCTTTATTTCTACCCTTCTCTCTTATTTCCGTTTT
>NC_061845.1:7318337-7320837 GCF_019202785.1 Penaeus chinensis
TTTCTCATCCCATCAATTTCGGTTTCCCTTCATCGGTCAGTTTGCCTCTTTCTGATGCCTCCCTCGATTACTTCGCAATGCATGGTCCACCGGGGCTTTGGGGCGGTATTCACGAGAGGGGTGAGATTCCGAAATTTATCTCTGACAGAAAATAAATCTTTGACTTCGAGATTTTGTCTGTACGCGAAAATGACTATGACTCAGCCGAAGTTTAAGAGAGATTTGGAGGTCTCTATAGTGCGGTTTTACGGTTGTTGAAGATAACTCCGCATCGGTAATGATATGGAAAACTTTTATGCCACTCTTTTATTTATCATCAAACGTTAATTGAGTCGTTTCCATTATGTTTACGACAGCTTTATCCTTCTCAGTTAACGTAAGCATAACAAATGTAGAGAGTGCCACGTAAACATGCAAAACATATTAGATATGCAATATTATTGTCATTATTTACTTTGGATTCACACAGGATCTTTGCAACAGATTCTTATAAAATGTCAATCCTATTCAATTCAAGTGATGTGGCATCAGTACGAGTCATAAACGAAATCGTTAAGGAGAATCTTGGATAGAGTTGTAGACAAATTCTACTGCAATCTTGGAGTTAAAGACTGTTTTTATGGCAGTGCTCAAATATGTCAAAGAAAATTCTTTGACCTTTCGTGAATACCGCCTTGGCTATAAACAAGTAAAATAAGTTTTGTTGGTCTTTCAGTAAGTTTCCTTAAAGAACATGCACACGATGAATCATTAATAATGTCATCAGTACCTTTACAACTAACTTTCCTTCTCCTTAGAAGTATCTGCTCAATCTGTGCATTAAAAACGAGATCGTTCTAGTCCTGCCAGTCTTCAGTCTATTGCTTTATCTCCCATTGTGTTAAATCCTTGAACCTCTGATGAGGCTTTTCTTGTGTGGTAGGATATTTGAGATTCGTTTCGTTCTCCTTCATATCTATTTGAGATTTTTTGCATTTTTCCAGTCCATTTCTTCACATTATCTAAAGATTATTGTCTCTGCCTTCCTCTCGGTCTTGTGTTATCATTTTTTGTCAAATTACGAAAGCCTCTTCTAAACACGCTTTCATGAAGTGCTCCCACTCCTCTAAAAAAAAAAAAAGTTAATAAAAAAAAAAATGCTATTTCTTACATTCTTCCCGCTCCCTGGAAAACACCCTATCCCCAAAACCCTCCTCGTCCACCGAATCTGCCACGCCTCAAATACCTCTAATCGTTCCCACATTCCCTCCCTTGCTGTCCCTCTCATAAATCATTGTGGTCATTAGACTTATCGGCCGGTGGAGTAGGCACCTGATTTCTTCACAAGAGTAGTTTCGACCACGCATAACATCTTAGAACACTTGCTTTATTTTCACTTACGTTTGTGTTTGTAATGATGCTTTCCACGGATGTAAAGACTCTTGGGTGTTTTCATTACTTTCTTGATTTCACCGTAGCTCCTTCTATCTGTTTTGAGAGGTCATTGGTATTCGAACTTTGCCTCTGCTTCTCGTCTCTGGTTTTTGTCCTTCATTCTGGAACTGGCGACCCCTAGGTTATCCCCATGCTGGAGTATCTTCTGCGATTTACATTCAAACCTATTTATTTCACTATCTCCCACGACGATTCATCCTTACTAATGATCATCGGTATACTTCAAATTACTGATGAGCAGTTCCACTGTTCGAAATCCATCCACAGTGGAAATGAGTTTCATTATCGTGTCGGCTTATAAAGAAAGGCGGTCTGTAAATGTTGACCCAATTACACAGGAAATTACCCACTTTATTGTTTACTTACTGTCTAATAATTTTTTCCCGGATTTTTGGCTGAAAAAGAGTTCATTCTTACTCTGTCGAAAGCCTAGGTAAGTCAGTAAAGTAAATAGAAAGGTCCTTTGATTCATTAATTCTATTAAAAGATTCATTGGTTGGTAAATTTATTACGTGATGACTGTATTTCTCTGTGTGACTTGCCTCTCGTACGATTAAATAAAATACTCAGTATCATCTTAGTGATAAGATATTTTGGCCGGTGGAGTCGTTACCTACTTTCTTCAGAAAAGTAGTGAATATTGGCTATGCTAAGTCTGGAGGATCTCAATTGCTAGATTTCGGACGCTTCTATTAACTCAACTGTTATCAAAGAGCAGAAATTCCCATCTGGGACTGTTGATTTTCCAAGACGCGCCTTAAGAATTGCTCAAAGTACATCATCCTTGATAATCAGAAACATATATATGTCTTTCTTCGCCTTCGAAATCTCCTTTGTTCTTTCTTTTCAGTTATCAACACTTTTCTCTTCCACCAAATCAGGATATCACACATCACCCATCTCTCGGTTGCCTCCACTCGTGTGTCCCAATACTTCACTCCTATTACCTCCTCTTACAACTTTACTGTATTATTCCCTGACGGCACTTCCTCAGTGAACCTGTAATCTCTCTTACCAAACGTCTCGGTATGGCATCGGAATACCCTGAATCCTCTTGAGTCCGTTT
>NC_061845.1:7350837-7358337 GCF_019202785.1 Penaeus chinensis
TCTTAGACGGAGCCTCACAGAGGACGGATATATCGATGGGATTTTTTAAAATATATATATATATATATATATATATATATATATATATATATATATATATATATATATATATATATATATGCATACATATATATATATATATATATATATATATATATATATATATATGCATACATATATATATATATATTTATATATACATACATACATACATACATATATATATATATATATATATATATATATATATATATATATATATATATATATAAATATATATATATATATTTGTGTGTGTGTTTGTGTGTCTGTGTGAGTGCGTGTGTAACATATATGCATATATATATATATATATATATATATATATATATATATATATATATATATATATATACATATATATACATATATATATATATATATATGTATGTATATATATATATATATGTATACATATACATATACATATATATACATATATATACATATATATATGTGTGTGTGTGTGTGTGTGTGTGTGTGTGTGTATACATATGTGTGTGTGTGTGTGTGTCTGTGTGTGTGTGTGTGTGTGTGTGTGTGTGTGTGTGTGTGTGTGTGTGTGTGTGTGTGTGTGTGTGTGTGTGTATATATAGAATTCTTAATGGAAAACATGATCTAATTTTTTCGCCGTATACTAGGTTGGCTATTATTTGTATTACTATATATTTCTGGCTTTCATAGCTTTATTTCTTATATATTCCCCTCGACCTATATATGTACATTCCCCATCCTCCTTTTTGTACACCTATCTCTCTTCTTACTCGGTCACACGTCTACTACTCTACTTTCCTATCTACTTACCTACCAACAAGCGTGTTTACCGATCTTCTTATCTCTCTGCCTAATCTGTGCTTCGGTCTACAGAGCTCTCGAGACCCGTTGTCCTCATTTGTTTTATTAGTATAACACTTGATCTTATCATTATATCCTGACAGGATGTGCAACAGGGATAGCTTTTATCCTTTATCAGTTGTTGGTCTCTTCTTCTCTTCCATTCCCTCTTCCTCTCTTCTTCTCTATCTTGTTTTCTGTCCCCTTTCTTCTTCCTCCCTCTCTCCCGCCTACGTTTCTTCACCACTTTGCTTCATTTTTTCTTCAATCTCTAACTTCTTTATCCCCCCCCCCCCCTCGCCCCATTCTCATGTCTCGTGGCCTTCCCCCTTCTTCCTCTCCATTCCTCTCCTCCCCCCTCTTCTCCCATTGATTCCCTTCTCTTTTCATTTGTTTTCCCCTTTCCTCTCACCCTTTTCCTTTTCATGATATGCCTTTCTCTCCTCCTCATTTCCCCCTCCCTTCCTCTTCTCTCTTCTTCCTCCTTTCCCCTCTCCTCCCATTCCTTTCTTTCCTTATTCTCCTATTCTGTTTTCCTCTCCCACTCCCTCCTCTCAGTCCCTCTCCCTTTCTTTTTCACTTCCTTCATCTCCTCTCATTTCCCTTCCTCCTCCTTCCTCTTCCTGTCATTGTCCTTTCCCTTCTTTCTCTTCTTTCTCCCTCCTCCCCTTCCCCTTCCTCTCCCCTCTTCTTCCCCTCTCTCTTCTCTCCTCCATCTCCTCTAACCTTCCTCTCACCATCTCTTTCCCTTTTCTCATATCTCCTCCCCCTCCTCCTCCTCTCCCCTTCTCTTTTCCCCTCTCCTCTTTCCTCCTCCCTCCTCCATCTCCCCTCCCATTTCCCCTTTCCTCCTACCTCCATCTCCCCTTCCTCTTCCCCTCTCCTCCCACCTCCCTTCCTAAAAAACCCATGGCAACTATAACTTGTCCTCTCATTTCCCTTAGGAAGTAGACCGGGGCCCTCTAAACACCCCCCAACCTCCTTCCCCCACCCTTTTTACCAACCCCCCTTCCCCTCACCCTGTATCAAGGGTGAGGGGAAAGGGGGTAGGAAGTTAGGTGAGAGATCCTTGTCTTGTTTTGCGAAATCAAGGGAAAAGTAGTTTGGTGGAGGGAGGAAAGGAAGGGAGGGAGGGAGGGAGGAGGAGAGTGGATGGGAGGAGGGAGGGAGGGAGGAAAGAAGGAGAGTGGATGAGAGAAGGGAGGGAGGGAGGGAGAGAGGAAGGAGAGTGGATGGAAGGAGGGAGGAGTGAGAGAGGGAGAAAAGGGAGGGAGGGAGGAAGGAAGAGAGTGGGTGGGAGAAGGGAGGGAGGGAGGGAGAGAGGAAGGGGAGTGGATGGGAGGAGGGAGGAGGGAGAGTGGATGGGAGGAGGGAGGGAGGGAGGAAGGGAAGGAGGAAAGAGAGGGAGGAGGGAGAGTGGATGGGAGGGGTGAGGAAAGGGGAAAGGGGGGAGTAGATTGGGTGGATGGGTGTAGTGTGATGGAAGAGGGAAGTGATAAGGGGGGTGGAGGAAAGTGGGTGAGGGGGGAGGCGGGCAGTGTGACTGGAGTGGGAGGGGGGGAGGATTATGGAAATAATGTTTGCATACATAATGTTTGCGTTATCCCTGTACTTGCCTGTGTGTGTGTGTGTGTGTGTGTGTGTGTGTGTGTGTGTGTGTGTGTGTGTTTGTCTATGTATGTGTGTGTGTTTGTCTATGTATGTGTGTGTGTGTGTGTGTGTGTGTGTGTGTGTGTGTGTGTGTGTGTGTGTGTGTGTGTGTGTGTGTGTGTGGTTGTGTGTGTACATCTCCATTCGCCTGTTTGTGTACACGGAAGAACGCTCACCCACAGCCATCTTCCATCAGCATTCAGGAGTATCATTTTACGCTATTCAGAAATTTAAACGATTCTAGCCGCGGGAAAAGGCACAGGGCGATAGTCATTTGTTTTTAGCTGCCAGCGAGTTCCTTGTGAAAGTTTTGATGATGATGATTATGTCAAACGGGAAGATAATTTCAGTGATAAGTGGTAATGGTGATTTCGCTGGTGAGTGATGCTTATTATTATAATGCTGATGATAATGTTCTTATGATAATGATGTTGGTTACAAGGTTGGTAATAATAAAGACTATTATGATTATGATGCTGATGATAGTGTTGATGATAGTGATAATGATTATTGTAATTATGCTTATTATAATGATGATGATGAGAATCATAATAATAATAGTAACAATAGTAATTATTTGTACTATCATTATTATCTTTATCATCATTGTTTTCATAAGTATTATTATTGTTATCAGAATTAATATTAATATTATTATTATCACTAATTTTATTATGATGGCAATAATAACAGCAATTACCTGCAATCCACCCCCATGGAGGACTGCAGCTGATATTCAACAAAAAATTCAATAAACATTCTATTCCTAGCATTAATATGAATTCCAGCGAGCGACGACCGTGCTTCGGTTTAAGATATGAATGAATTAAAATGAATGAGGGATGTCAGAGAAGAAATTGGATTTAAATGGACCTTATGTTGCCGGCTGTTACACGCTATCTGCACTTCTCTTTCTTCCGGGCCTGTTCTGTACCTTTTATCAATGTCTTCTTCCATGAACTTTGACTTGACTGTCTGACTTCTGGTTGGCCACTGTCATTCGTCTAAAAATAAAATCTTTCTTTCTTGCTTTTCTCTTTCTTTATTTCTTTTCTTTGCCTTTTTAGAAATTATTTTAACGAGGCTGACAACTGAACAACGAGTGGCGTAAGACAGACAAACAAAATGGAATCAGACGTTATGCTCAGTTCCATATCATCTGTTGTCAAGAGACCGAGGATTCGTCTCATCTTATTTCATTTAATAAACCATAACAATTCACTGCAACGATACGCAAATCTATATAACAACAATGTAGGAGGAAACCGCCCTGACTTCCGAGAGCAAGGGCCTCTTACCAACGACAAGAGAATAAGATTTCGTATGATCTCCCCTTACTGTTACAAAGTAACAAGAGAGTGAATATAAACCTTAACTCATTTTTATTATTATGGGAAAATGTGACCGTCTTTTACCACATGGTTGTTTATGGGGTGGATGTGGATATGCTGCTGCTGATAATGATTATAAGTGATAATAATAATGACAACAACAACAAAAAATAAAAAATAAAATATCAACAATCGAGATAACAACAGCAGATTAACAAGAAAAGAAATAGCAAAAATTTAAAGAAAATGTAATACAGAAAAGTTTCTTAAATTGCGATTGAAAAGTGCATATGACGTTTCCAAATTTTGTGAATAATGGGTGTAACAGGTAGAAGGAAAGTAGATATTTGCATAGTCGTTAATATTCATATAAAAGCCCTCTCAAAGGCGCAGCTCTGTATGTTTCTGTGTAATGTATTTCACTTTGTGTTTTTTTATTTGTTTGTTTGTTTTTTATCTTCGTTTTCCTTTCTTTTTCTTTTTTTCTTTTTCTCTAGCTTCTATTTTTCTCTTTTTCGTCTTCTTCTTTCCTCTTTCCATTAGCATTCCTTCTCGTAAATTGATGCCTGAACGTACTTCATTCTCAGACGTATCTAATTAGAACAGTTCTTTTCTCACGATTTTACTGAAGACAGAAATTCCGCGGAACCTTTTTTCCTTCGGGGTAGCTGTGATGTTAATGCTGAGCCAAAAGAGAGGGCTGAAGTATTTTGAGATTATTTTTTAGCTTTTCACACACAGAGGCTAACATGCACACACACACACACACACACACACACGCACACACACACACACACACACACACACACACACACACACACACACACACACACGTATGTTCACATACACACACGCACGTATGTTCACACACACACACACGCACACACACACACACACACACACACACACAAATACACGCATACATACAAGCACACATACACATCGACAATCTAAATAACAATAACATAATCTTTAAATTTATAACTATCGTGTGTCTCGTTGGTGACTGGAAAAGAAGCAATAGACCCATTATTAATGGTAATTCATGGTAACCCATGTTTAAAGAAGCAAATTCAAGGCTGTTCAGTTTATCTAACTTTCTTAATGTAGTTACGAATTGTTACATAAAAGCACAAATTGATAATTCTGAATAGTAAATTTAGCTGCGATTGTCTCAACAACTACGTTATGAATAAAGCAACACTCTATTTGACAACACAACAACGGTATATGAAGCAGCATATCAATTCCTTGGTGTTAGCATCGTGATCCTACGCTAAATATTCTATTGTCCTAACTCTGCAAAATCGTCTGTGTAAGAGTTTCTTATCCCTTTCATATTAATTTCGTTTTCCTGAAATATCCGGGCTACGTCTTGTCGAAACTGTATTCTCGTACCAATACTGGAATTCGTGGAGGCTGAACACAGGGTGCTATAGATCTGGATTTCTCCTTCTTTTTTAGATTAGATCCGATGCCTTGTCCACCATTTCCTGGGTCTCCATGCGATGGTCTTTTGTTTTCCTTCCAACATGACACCAAGTATTTCTTCCATCTATGTTTTGTTTTTTTCTGTCCTTCAGAAAAAACAAGATTTTGTCTGCGCCGCCGCTTCTTTTTCCCTTTGCTCTATACCAGTCTCATTTTGTCGTTGTCTTGTTACGGTTATTTGTTTTTAAGGCTGTTATCGTTCCTTCTGTGAAACATTTCTAGCTCCGTTCCCGCAAGAGGCTGCTATCAGATATCAAGAATTGCATTTCACGACTCTCCTTTTTTAAGTTATTACTAATAACTAATATTGACACAGTAGGCAGTTTTGAATAATCGATCAATCTTTTTTTTTCGGTATTACAGGCTTTTCCATTACAGAAACACCACGTAAACCGTCCCTTCTTGACAGCATCGGAATCTGAATGAATAGACCAATAACAGCCCTAGCGCTTTAATCTCTGAGGCGTTTTCACGACAAACAGGACTGGGGCCAAGGTGAACAGTTCGACGGATTTAAGAGACGTCTCTTTAAACATTCGTCGATAGAATGATGTTGGTGTTGAATGCGTTATATTTGATGACTTTATTTTGCTTGTTTGTGCAGTTCCAGCAGCTGACTTCTTCTCACACCAGGGTTATTTGAGGGAGAGGAGGAGCAACAGTTGACACATAGATAGTATTAAAGGAAAAATCCACACGGGAAGTACAACAAGTCATGTTGATATTGTATATCCGTTTGGAAAAAAAAACTTTCAGTATGTTTTTTTTTTTATGCAAAGTGCTATTATTTTTCGTATATACAAAATATTGATTTTTGTTTTCTGTAAACACAAATCATGCGTTTTTATCATTTTAAAAACCATAATTGACATATTAAAAATCCAGATCCAAAGAATAACTTTTAATTGCATTATATTTCAAAACAGATGGTCTTGTTATTTTTTTGATTAGGTGTTAATTGGTGAATGAATTGCTCTGGTAATGACCATGAACTGTCTGTCCGTATGGCATTTTTATATAAACCTTGTAAATAATTACGTAATAAATTGTATAAAAAAGCAGGTATAAACTCAAGAAATGATGATATACAGATAGATAGTTATGGATAAAGACAAACACAATACATGCATAAATATAGATAGAGATAGAGATCGATCGATAGACAGATATATGTATGTGTGTATGCATACATAACTAAAAATAAAATTGGGTACTTCCTTAATCTAAAAGACATCTTAGCCTTTTTCTTTTCAGTAGCATTAATCCATTTAAGTTAATAACTTTCATCTCGCAAATCATGGTAATCTAATGTTTCTTTGTTGTTTTTATCAAAATTGAAATGGGTTTACTTGAAATGTTTCCTTTCTTTCAAAATTATTACAATTTTTGGTTAGTTATAGTTGGTGAAATGGCAGCCATCCGAAAACAGTCATGAAAAAATATATAGTAACAGCAATATATAAAATTCATTGTAAGTAAAACAACGAAGGGAGGAAGAAGAAAACACATGAATATGCCTAACGCTATATCTGTAAAACCATGCTATCAAACATCAAAAGGTTTTCTAATTAATCAGTATCATCTCCCGTAAATCAGAAAAAAAAAAATTCAAATGAAAATTATCAGGAAAAAAGGTGAATATAAGCCACTTGGAAATTTCCCATTATATATATGTTACCGAACCAATACCAGTGAAAATTATGAATAAACTTTAATAAAATTCACCTACTTTACTAGTACCATCCTACAATTCTTTCCTCTACTACCAAGGCAATTATGAAAAAAAAAATAATTCGCAATGCAAAATAGTAAGCAATGTTAACATTAATATTAATAAAAATATCAATAAAGTTAACAGAAATACCTAAAATATATCAAACAATGATTATATGACCAACAAAATTGTCATTTAACCCTCATTGTAAATGAAATTCAGGTTTTCTTCCCGTAGAGTTTAGGGCGGAATCGGAATCGCATCTGATGTCCAATAACAAAGGAATCCGGGACCACCTGAATCACCTCTTGGGGAAAGTTAACAAGTGCTTTCCCATGCTCGTATTGGAGGTCTATGAGTGTTATGAGCGGAAATAACGGCCTCGTCTCGAAGTTGTGATTCTTTCGGTTTCACATTCATTCAATACTTTTTTCTATATCA
>NC_061845.1:7393337-7395837 GCF_019202785.1 Penaeus chinensis
TATTATTATTATTATTATTATTACTATTAGTAGTAGTAGTAGTAGTATGATCATTGTTATTTTTTCTATTATCATTATTATTACTGTTATAATCATTATTATTAATGTTATCATTTTCATTATTATCATTATTATCATTATCAATATTACTATTATTATCATCATCATCATTATTAATAATATGATTATTATTAGCATTACTATGCCTGTTATGATCATTATTACCGTTACATTATTATCGTCATTGTTTTATTTTATTTTATTATTTTATCATTATTATCATTATTATTGTTCTTGCTGTTGTTGTTGTTGTCATTCTCGTTGTTATCATTATTGTTATTATTATTATCATTATCTTTATTATTATCATTAGTATTATTACTATTATTATTGCCATTTTTATCATTTCATTACAATTATCACCATCATCATCATCAATAATATTACAATTATTAATGTTATTATCATTGTCATTGTTAATACTATCATTTCTATCATCACTATTATCATCATCATCAACTGTAATAACAATAATATTATGAACATCATAATATCTGAACTCATATGAACATCATACAAGGAGAACGAACATAAAATATTTTCCTCAAACGACGTCACCAGGACAAGCGCGTCATAAACACGATTTCCATTTGTTTTCATGCGTGTTCAAAATTATGCATACGCATTTCTGGGCGAATCTCAAGAACAACAATATGGGAGTTACGAGATGACGCAATGTCTCTAACAGCATCCTTGGCGAACACTGAGAGCATCCTAGGCAAGATGATGAGGAGGCTTAGGGGCCTGTGATGCTGTGGTGAGATGTTTGTGGTGAGATTATATTGTGTGGTGTTAGTGTATTGTGGTGTGGCGAGTTTGTACTGTCGTAAGGGTTAGTATTGTGGGATTATGCGTGTATCTTGGCGCTCAAGTGTGTATGTTACTAATAGAGAAATTAGTGTTTATGTCTATGTGAAATGAAGGTTTAATAGCTTATATTACCGACGTACTAAGAATTACTAACGTGCGTCCGCGTGTAATATGTTGTGTAAAAGCATGGTCATACCTACAGAGGTACTTACAGGGTAGAAAGTGAGAGCGCACAGTGCTCACAGAACAGGGACACAATACCACACGTGCCTGGCCTATTTCGCGCGCCTCCCCGCCCGCACGCAGCATTGTCCCGCCAAGAGGCTGCACATCCGGCCCCCTGTACTGCTATTCATCATGCCATGTGTCGGACCGGCTCATCAGCGGCCAAATAACGGCCGGGGCGAGAGATGTCTTCGGCTGAGAGTCGATACGGCCGTGATGGATCGCCGAGTCGCCGCTTCGTGGCATCGACCCGAACGCTCGCCTTTTCCGGTACTTTTTTCCGAGGGGGGGGGGGGGGGGGCTTCTCATGAGGAACAGTTGGGATATGGATGTGATGAATAGACTTGCAACATGCACACACACGCGCGCACACACACACACACACACACACACACACACACACACCCACATACACACACACACACACACACACATATACATATATATATATATATACATGTATATATATATATATATATATATATATGCATATATACATATATATACATATATATATATATATATATATATATATATATATATATATATACAGAGAGAGAGATTCCTGATGAACTTTTCCTTGTACCTTCTCAGCAGTGTCCGAACCCTTCCCACCAAGGAACTTTGCAAATCCAAATAGCCATTCATCTGAGGCCTCCAGTGTCTCTAGTGAGATGATATTTTTCCTTGCACTCAGGTGTTCGCCAATGGCCTCCTGTGCTGCATCAAGTGTTTCACTCTTTGAGGGAATCCCACAGAGCTACAGGGTCCGTCAGGTTTTTGAGCACTGCGAAGCGAAACAGACTGCCTTGGCAAACCTTCAGGCATATTCTTCCTCCCTCAATCTGTCCAAGTGAAACACCTTGGAATGGCCACTGCGCCCCACCAGTCACCTTCCCAACAGGACCCACAGACCACCTCACGTGGTGAGGTGGGCAATTTCGCTTATATAGTTTGCTGTCAGTGAGTTTATATCCGGAGGCAGGAGGATTAGTAAGACCCACCTCCCCCGAACCATCCATTAACCCTAGGGGCCTGAGGGTTGGTACAGAGCCAGGGCGTATCCATACACTGGTGGGCCCTGACTCTGTACCTTTAGGGCTTCCTGCTGCTCCTAGATCCCCCACAGGTTTAGCCCGTGGTCGTAAGGTGCTCAATTTCCATGGCCGCGAAGAGGTACTGCAGAAGTCTTGATGATGGAGAGGCTATGAACCGCACGGGGGGCTAATACAGAGCTGCTCCCTTTTTCGTGCTAGGCTATCCAGCGGTAGCAGCTGTAAGCGAGAAGGCATACATGTGTGTGTGTGTGTGTAAACTCAAACACACACACACACACACACACACACACACACACACACACACACACACACACACACACACACACACACACACACACACACACACA
>NC_061845.1:7440837-7448337 GCF_019202785.1 Penaeus chinensis
GATAAGAAGGAAGATAAGAGAAAATCCAAAGACGAGAAACTCCCTAGAGATGGGAAATAAAATAATGATAATAATAATAATAATAATAATAATAATAATAATAATAATGATGATGATGATGATAATGCTGATGATAATGATAATGACAATGATAATGATAATGATAATGATAATGATAATGATGATAATAATAATAATAATAATAATAATGATAATAATAGTAAAGATAATGACAGTAATATTATTAATAATAATAATAATAATAATAATAATAACAGTAATAGTAATAATGATAATAATGATAGTGATAATAGTAATGACAATTATAATAATTAATTCATTAATCAATTAAAAACATGCAGGTGTTTTGGACTGTTTGATTCTACTTACGGATTTTATTTGACAATTACAAGTCCATATTCGTCGCTATTTCCCAGCCAAAACAGATGGAAAATAGCGTGGGAAAAAAAAAAAAAATTATTCAGAATTTTTTTCAGATTATCCTTTTTATTTACCGACTCTCAACTAAAATGGATGGAAAATAAAAGACAAAGGAAATATATCATGGCAGATTTTTCGTTCTCATTTTCTTCGGTGTATTCATATTCTCAAAATTCATACGAATATCACAAACCATTTCGGACGGATTGCGCGAACAGCCTCGTTAAATGGACAACAATATCGTTTTTTTTTTTTTTTTTTTTTTTTTTTTTTTTAGTCTTTTACCTCCCTGGTTATTTGGGATTACCTTACATATCAAATAAAGAAAATTGCAAGATTAATCATGATAATTAAGGAATATTCACAAAGTTTAAATTCGACTTATTTTTTTTATTTTTTTTTAATTCAACGGATAACGTGACAGAAAGTAAGCATAGGGATACGTGAAAATGAAATGAGTTGCTGTTATTTGAATTCAGGTCAAATTTTTGCAATTAACGTTTTATTCGAATTATTGTAGTACCTCCCACGGGGTTTTCATGCAAATGGAAATCAAATCAGTGCTTCATTATGGATGATAACGCATTATAGAAAAAAATATATCTAGAATTGAACATTAATTAATTACATATAGTTATCTAATTAGATATAATAAATAAATGATTCAAAGACTTCGAATAAAAAAAATCTTACCTAAATCACATCTGCTTATCTGCAAATAACCAGACCCGACGAACGCGTCTCAGACCAAATAAACACCTTTTTTTTTTTAGCAGAAAGCAGCCAAATAGTCCTTGCCATTTTAACAAAAGCAACACACCACGTTCATTTTCCATTCTCGCTTACACACGAGTGCAGGAACACAATAAACGAGTTTTGGCCAAGGAATTCCAAACAGCTGAGCAAGTTATCAGCTGGGAAAGAGAGGGTGTGTGTGCATACATACAGGAAATCAAGATCTTTACCCCACTGGAAGCAAGCAGTCTCGAGGGAGGGGAGGGGGCAGTAAAACACACACACAAAAGAGACGTAACCACAGCAAAACACACACCCACACACATACACGCGCACACACACATAAAAGCAACACAAAAGTAGAAACACACACGCACACACACGAAGACAAAAATAACATTTCCTTCCTTACGTTCGCCAATTGCATCCACTTACGAAAACACTTACGAATTCAAACCAACAAAGAAAAAAAAGGGGAAAAAAAGGAAAATGGAATTGGCAATCCTGCACAACGAATTCTGAAATGCCAACAAACAAACAAACAAAATTGAAGTCATGGAGAATGACTTCAAATCTAGGAAGTTGATTGAGAAGTCCTGGCAGATTGGCAGAAGTGCTGCCTAACAAACTCGTAATGGAATCGGTTTCTGATTTGCATGACGGAATGAAAGAAATTGGGAGAAAAAGAGAATAAATAAAGTCAATAGAAAGAAAAAAGTACGTGCATGATTTGCATAAAATGTTTTTTTTTTTTGTCTTTTGTCTTTGTTTTTCGTTCCTTTTATTTTTCTCATTCTATTTGTTGATGTTCGTTTATTTTCCTTTTTTTTTTTTTTCTTTACCTTTGTATTTTCTTTTCCCTGGTCTCCTTCATGTTGCACTTTCATTCTTTATCGAGTTCGGAGAGAAATATTCTTTAACGAATTGTTATGCACGCACATGCGGGTATTGGTGTACATGCATGTATGTATACACACACACGTACACACACGTGTGTGTGTGTATGTGTATATATATGTATATATATGTATATATATATGTGTGTGTGTGTGTGTGTGTGTGTGTGTGTGTGTGTGTGTGTGTGTGTGTATGAATGTATGTATGCAGTATGTATGTATGTATGTATGTATGAATGAATGAATGAATGAATGAATGAATGAATGAATGTATGTATTATGTATGTATATATGTATGTATGTATGCATATATGCATACATGCATGCATGCATGTATACATGAACAGAAAAGACAGTGAGCTATTTGCCTTTCAAATAGATCTAAGAAAACTTCGTCAAGCCATTTTTTACGTCTGTGTGATAAGAATTTTAAAAATATAACAAATATACGGGCATATCCTCCTGTTGTACTAATATCAATTCGGTTCCATGCCAACCAACGGTATTTCATATCATCTCTAACCCTCTAGTAGTAAAATAATAAATAAAATAATAATGTCAACAATGATAGCAATAAGAGAGCTGACAATATCATTAGCATTAATGGCATAGCCAAACGTATTTAAAAAAGAACGATAACAAAAGAAAACAAACAGACCATTCAGTGTGATAAAAAGCCCTGTTCGCCTTTCCATCCTTCCTGGTACAATCGGTCCCGCTACAGTATTGTAAGAGATATAACACAAGAATCCGAGAGGGAAGTTAACCAGTGCTTTCTCTAGCTCGTGTTTGGAGGTTCCCGTGTGTTCTCTGCGGAGATAACGTCCCTGCTCGCGAGTTGTGGTTCTCTCGGCTTCCCTTCCAAGCCTATGAAGCTAAATTGTTTTCCAGTGTGGTGTGTGTGTGTGTGTGTGTGTGTGTGTGTGTGTGTGTGTGTGTGTGTGTGTGTGTGTGTGTGTGTGTGTGTGTGTGTGTGTGTTAGAGGGAGAAGGAGAGAGAGAGAGAGGGGAGGAGAGTGGGAAAGAGAGAGGGAGGGAGGGAGGGAGGGAAAGAGAGAGAGAGAGAGAGAGAGAGAGAGAGAGAGAGAGAGAGAGAGAGAGAGAGAGAGAGAGAGAGAGAAGGGAAAGGGAGGAGGTGGAAGAAGGAATGGAAGGAGACAGACTGAGACAGATAGAGAGAGAGAAAAAGTCTGGAAAATTTAAATCATCAGCCCCTTGTTTAAAAAAGATATCCTTATTGACATTATGCTGATATAATTCGTCATAAGCCTCGTCCTGAAGAAGAAGAAACACGAGGATTGTTTGTAATCTCAATAAAAGTGAGTTATTCTTACGGGAATATCTAACTAAAGAGGACTGTTCTTATCATTATTATAAGATTCGTCGTAAGTCAACAATGGTATTTTTAAAGTTTAATTCATTACTGAAATCCGCTCTTTTCATTTCTCAATACAATGAAGGCAAGTGGTTTACAAGACTTATTCATGATGCTGGAATGACAATGTAACTTCTTTTATTCTTTTTTTAATTACGTTTCTTCTTTATTCTAAATTCGTGTGATTGCTTGTTTTTTTCTTCCGTTTTCCTTAATGAAATTAATCACTCGTTTCTGTTTGGTTTCGTTTCGTTGTTTTTGCTTTTGTTTCCCGGCTCCTGATGGCATTGTGAACATTGTCAAATGAACAGAGTTGTGTCTTCAGATCTAAAAAAAAACAGAAAACATATAGAAGGGGCTTATTATAGTCTTTCGCTTATTTCATTATTTTCATTTAATTATTTCGGATTAAAAATGAAGGCACTGAACATGACATCGCATAATTGGGTCACGCTTTTTATTTCAGTTCTTCATTATTATTTTATTTTTTATTTTTGTCACCATTATCATGTCATTCTGTTTACTACAAGTATATCTATTTTCATTATTTATATGCCATTCTTTTTATTATAGTTATTTCTACTACCGTTACTTTCATTACCGTTATTGTTTTTTCAGGGAACAAAACAACTATTAACGAACCCACTAATGTGTCTCTTGACTCTCCCTGTGTTATATCCGAGTTGTAAAAGCATTCGAACTTTTACAATATATTACTTAAATTACAACAAAAACTTTTTACTGTAACGAACGAAACAACAATGATCAAAGTAAACCACGGCCCGAAATCCTTCTCGGGAAACCGCTTATTCTATTCCTTCTTTTGAACGTTTGTGGGATAGCAGTTCCGCCTCTCTCCCTTCCTCCGCTCTTCGGACCAGTAGTTCTTCCTCGCCCCCCTCGATCCTTCAGCTTCTCCCCCCCCCCCCCCTATTGGTTCGGTACCTCCTCCTCTGCGGTCCAGCACCTCCCCCTCCTCCAGTAATCCCTCCCTCCTCCTCTTTTGATCGAATACCTCCCCTCCTCCGGTTCAGTACCTCCCCTTCCTCCCCTTCCTCCAGTACCTCTCCCTTTCGTTGAGTCTGCGTGGGAGGGAGTCGTAAGCCCTGCCACATCTCGAGGAAAATGTTCTTCCACTTGATGGAGGCCGACAGGACACAATGTGATTCCAAGAACTATGTTCGTCTCGGTGGGAAGGCTTCTGGAGATGGAGCGTTCGAGGAAAGGATATAAATACAACGCGGAGAAATGGAAAGAGGGAGACGGAGGGAGAGCTTCGAAGCATGTACGACAAATATGTACACGACCGCCTCATCTATTCAACTGACCTACTGCATGTGAAAACAAATAATATGAAAAACCCCATTACACAGTTTAGCGAGGAATTAGTCATTACAATTCAGCGAGGTTGTAGAGCGCCGCCAAAACATGGAATGACAGTGTAATGAGAGAAATAGCTGTTCTCGCTGCCAAGTAAGAAAGTGACGAACGCACCAGTGCTTTTGGGCGGGAGGGATGTTAGCAGTGCCAGAGTGCCATTATCAGCGGGATAGTTTCAGCGGGATTACGAGCAATAAAGGGGCGGGAACTAGGATGCATTATTCTCAAAATGGAGCGGCTTTGTCTGCGAAGGTGAAACACGCGAAGCAAGGAAAGCGTGCGCGTAAATCATCTTATGAAGGAATGAGACTATGTTTCTTTATGGAGCTTAATTCCCTCTTCATTTTGCCTAATTCATAGTATAAACAGTGACCTCGTTTGGAAATGAATAAAGGGTAGACACAGAAACATTTCAATTTCCAGGGATAGATAGAGCAATACATCTCTTTTCACATTTTCCGAATTCGAAAACTTCCCACACTTTCCTATCACAGACGTCGAGGAGATAACAAAGGCTCGCTAAAGTGACAGATAATGAGATAGACGTCAGTCACGTGACTCTGCAGTTCACGAGGACGCTTTTTCCAAACTCTCGCCACAACCTGGCTCCTCCAAGATTTAAAGAAAAATCCTCTTTTCAGCTTTCTTCAAGACCACGAATACGCCATGCCTAATGCCGGTAATCGGATAAACTCACAAACATCTTTTCTCTTATCCGTCTTTTTTCATTCTTCTATTTTCCTTGTTTTTTGTGTTTCGTATTTTTTTTTTTTTTTTCACCTCCGTTCTCTTTTAAGACATGCAGAAGGAGCAAGGATGTCTTTTATCCTGGACGATTTCGATAGACATGAGAGCATACGTCGAGGCTCTCCAGGACGACTGGACGAGAAGGAACTAATCTCTTTCCTCATCTTCATGTTTGGCCTTTTATCTCCCTTTATTCCTTTCCCTTTCTTTTCCCTCTTCCCCATCCCTATTTTCCATACCTTCCTCAACTCTCCACCTCCTTCCTCCTTTCCCCCATCTCTCCTTACAATCAACCCTACTCCCTACCTCGCCCTTATTCTTTCTTTATCCATCCCTATCCCGTACACCTAACCCACACCACCCTCCCCCACCCACATTCCCTCTCCCAGCCCTGCATCTTACATCCCTATTCCCACCTCTTTAATTAAAGACGTTCGACATTTTAAAAGTCTCGCCCGCTCTCACCTTATCTCGACACAGGAGGCTCCTCGCCGCCCTCGAGAACCGGCCTAATTATTGTTCGCGAGAAAGCTCTAAAATGTTTGATCTTTAATTCCCCCCGACTGATGACTCAGCATAGAGCGAGCTGGGGGAGATACCATGTGGTGTGGGGTCGGACATGAGAGGGAGGCTTATCATGCAGAGAGCTAAGAGGTTCGGGAGGCACGCCGCAGACACTCATGCACAATCAACCTAATTTTGGGTCTTATCATGCACCGGGCTGAGTGGTCGTTAAAATGACTTTGTTCTGTTATGATATTTATGGTGAAAACATTTTTTTTTTCTGTTTATTTGCATGGATACCTTGTAAATATTAATATAATTTCAGATACGGGGGTTTCCTTCCAAATCTTGGAAATATTAATAAAACTGCTTTCTTGTGGCTGGTTAAGACTCGACACTTCTGACTCTCAGAAGCGTTATTACGATTAAGGTAGCATCGTTTTATTCGAATCTCTGTGAACTATAGACGCTTTTTTGTTTGTCAAGGGCTGAGGTGAGACACGCGCAAATATTCATGTACTTTTTTATGGCTTTTGAAGTTGACACATTTTCGGTGCATTCGAATCTGAAAATTTTGAATAAGTGATCTCTCTCTCTCTCTCTCTCTCTCTATATATATATATATATATATATATATATATATATATATATATATATCGGGTTTGCCACCTCACAAATAATCACCATTCTTACGAATCATCTTACATCATTCGAGTCTGTGAGATGTCAGTAAATCTAACACCCTTTTATTTTCGAATTTGAAGATTAAGACATATGAAATTAATCACTGTGTCTCCCCTTTTTTCCATAACTGCAGAATTAACCTTGGCCCTGAACTACGGCGGTTAAATTCCCGAACGACAATTCAAGCAAGTGCATTCGCTAGCGGGAAAGTGCTCGAAGCCGTTTCATTTCCCTGGCTGTGCTTTGTTGAATCCGCTTCATGAATCCGAGAGTTAACGAGACTTGCTTGCAGAACTTAAACTTTGGTGCCCCCTTTACCCCTGTCTCGTTCTTGCTATTTTCTTATGGTTCCTGCTTTATCTGGTTCTTTATTGATCCGGTCATTTGGGATCTTTCTCTGTCTTTCTCTCTCTCTCTGTCTGTCTCTCTGTCTATGTCTCTCTTTCCATTTACCTATCAATCTATCTGTCTGTCTATATCTATGTCTACCTGTCTACCTATCATCAAATTGATAGACAGACAGTTTGAAGGCTATCTAACAATATGTATATAGAGAGATAGATAGATATAGATATATATTTATACACACACACACACACACACACACACACACACACACACACATATATATATATATATATATATACATATATATATATACAT
Organism: Penaeus chinensis; assembly: GCF_019202785.1. Classification (NCBI taxonomy): domain Eukaryota; kingdom Metazoa; phylum Arthropoda; class Malacostraca; order Decapoda; family Penaeidae; genus Penaeus; species Penaeus chinensis. The sequence goes on from NC_061845.1 coordinate 7,448,262, forward strand.
GTATGTATGTATGCATGTACAGTATGTATATATGTATACACAGATATGTGTGTGTGTGTGTGTGTGTGTGTGTGCA